>NW_026614146.1:0-20917 GCF_026230105.1 Diorhabda sublineata | reverse complement strand
TTCAACACAAAGTGAGAATCGACTTCAATGGGCTTCAATGAATGTAAATCGACGATATCTGACAAAGCTAGATGCAAACTCATTCAAATATATGAGAAATGTTGAAATTCGACTTCAAATGAGGAAGATAGACTTTGAAAATTTTCAATCAACACAAAGTGAGATTCGACTTCAATGGGCTTCAATGAATGTAAATCGACAATATCTGACAAAGTTATATGCAAACTCATTCAATTATATGAGAAATGTTGAAATTCGACTTCAAATGAGGAAGATAGACTTTGAAAATTTTCAATCAACACAAAGTGAGAATCGACTTCAATGGGCTTCAATGAATGTAAATCGACGATATCTGAAAAAGTTAGATGCAAACTCATTCAAATATATGAGAAATGTTGAAATTCGACTTCGAATGAGGAAGATAGACTTTGAAAATTTTCAATCAACACAAAGTGAGAATCGACTTCAATGGGCTTCAATGAATGTAAATCGACGATATCTGACAAAGCTAGATGCAAACTCATTCAAATATATGAGAAATGTTGAAATTCGACTTCAAATGAGGAAGATAGACTTTGAAAATTTTCAATCAACACAAAGTGAGAATCGACTTCAATGGGCTTCAATGAATGTAAATCGACGATATCTAACAAAATTAGATGCAAACTCATTCAAATATATAAGAAATGTTGAAATTCGACTTCAATGAGGAAGATAGACTTTGAAAATTTTCAATCAACAAAGTGAGAATCGACTTCAATGGGCTTCAATGAATGTAAATCGACAATATCTGACAAAGTTATATGCAAACTCATTCAATTATATGAGAAATGTTGAAATTCGACTTCAAATGAGGAAGATAGACTTTGAAAATTTTCAATCAACACAAAGTGAGAATCGACTTCATTGGGCTTCAATGAATGTAAATCGACGATATCTGACAAAGTTAGATGCAAACTCATTCAAATATATGAGAAATGTTGAAATTCGACTTCGAATGAGGAAGATAGACTTTGAAAATTTTCAATCAACACAAAGTGAGAATCGACTTCAATGGGCTTCAATGAATGTAAATCGACGATATCTGACAAAGTTAGATGCAAACTCATTCAAATATATGAGAAATGTTGAAATTCGACTTCAAATGAGGAAGATAGACTTTGAAAATTTTCAATCAACACAAAGTGAGAATCGACATCAATGGGCTTCAATGAATGTAAATCGACGATATCTGACAAAGTTAGATGCAAACTCATTCAAATATATGAGAAATGTTGAAATTCGACTTCAAATGAGGAAGATAGACTCTGCAAATTTTCAATCAACACAAGTGAGAATCGACTTAAATGGGCTTCAATGAATGTAAATCGACGATATCTGACAAAGTTAGATGCAAACTCATTCAAATATATGAGAAATGTTGAAATTCGACTTCAAATGAGGACGATAGACTTTGAAAATTTTCAATCAACACAAAGTGAGAATCGACTTTAATCTGCTTCAATGAATGTAAATCGACGATATCTGAAAAAGTTAGATGCAAACTCATTGAAATATATGAGAAATGTTGAAATTCGACTTCAAATGAGGAAGATAGACTTTGAAAATTTTCAATCAACACAAAGTGAGAATCGACTTCAATGGGCTTCAATGAATGTAAATCGACGATATCTGACAAAGTTAGATGCAAACTCATTCAAATATATGAGAAATGTTGAAATTCGACTTCGAATGAGGAAGATAGACTTTGAAAATTTTCAATCAACACAAAGTGAGAATCGACTTCAATGGGCTTCAATGAATGTAAATCGACGATATCTGACAAAATTAGATGCAAACTCATTGAAATATATGAGAAATGTTGAAATTCGACTTCAAATGAGGAAGATAGACTTTGAAAATTTCAATCAACACAAAGTGAGAATCGACTTCAATGGGCTTCAATGAATGAAAATCGACGATATCTGACAAAGCTAGATGCAAACTCATTCAATTATATGAGAAATGTTGAAATTCGACTTCAAATGAGGAAGATAGACTTTGAAAATTTTCAATCAACACAAAGTGAGAATCGACATCAATGGGCTTCAATGAATGTAAATCGACGATATCTGACAAAGCTAGATGCAAACTCATTCAAATATATGAGAAATGTTGAAATTCGACTTCAAATGAGGAAGATAGACTTTGAAAATTTTCAATCAACACAAAGTGAGAATCGACTTCAATGGGCTTCAATGAATGTAAATCGACGATATCTGACAAAATTAGATGCAAACTCATTCAAATATATAAGAAATGTTGAAATTCGACTTCCTTCAAATGAGGAAGATAGACTTTGAAAATTTTCAATCAACACAAAGTGAGAATCGACTTCAATGGGCTTCAATGAATGTAAATCGCCGATATCTGACAAAGTTAAATGCAAACTCATTCAAATATATGAGAATTGTTGAAATTCGACTTCAAATGAGGAAGATAGACTTTGAAAATTTTCAATCAACACAAGTGAGAATCGACTTCAATGGGCTTCAATGAATGTAAATCGACAATATCTGACAAAGTTATATGCAAACTCATTCAATTATATGAGAAATGTTGAAATTCGACTTCAAATGAGGAAGATAGACTTTGAAAATTTTCAATCAACACAAAGTGAGAATCGACTTCAATGGGCTTCAATGAATGTAAATCGACAATATCTGACAAAGTTAGATGCAAACTCATTCAAATATATGAGAAATGTTGAAATTCGACTTCAAATGAGGAAGATAGACTTTGAAAATTTTCAATCAACACAAAGTGAGAATCGACTTCAATGGGCTTCAATGAATGTAAATCGACGATATCTGACAAAGCTAGATGCAAACTCATTCAAATATATGAGAAATGTTGAAATTCGACTTCAAATGAGGAAGATAGACTTTGAAAATTTTCAATCAACACAAAGTGAGAATCGACTTCAATGGGCTTCAATGAATGTAAATCGACAATATCTGACAAAGTTAGATGCAAACTCATTCAAATATATGAGAAATGTTGAAATTCGACTTCAAATGAGGAAGATAGACTTTGAAAATTTTCAATCAACACAAAGTGAGAATCGACTTCAATGGGCTTCAATGAATGTAAATCGACGATATCTGACAAAGCTAGATGCAAACTCATTCAAATATATGAGAAATGTTGAAATTCGACTTCAAATGAGGAAGATAGACTTTGAAAATTTTCAATCAACACAAAGTGAGATTCGACTTCAATGGGCTTCAATGAATGTAAATCGACAATATCTGACAAAGTTATATGCAAACTCATTCAATTATATGAGAAATGTTGAAATTCGACTTCAAATGAGGAAGATAGACTTTGAAAATTTTCAATCAACACAAAGTGAGAATCGACTTCAATGGGCTTCAATGAATGTAAATCGACGATATCTGAAAAAGTTAGATGCAAACTCATTCAAATATATGAGAAATGTTGAAATTCGACTTCGAATGAGGAAGATAGACTTGAAAATTTTCAATCAACACAAAGTGAGAATCGACTTCAATGGGCTTCAATGAATGTAAATCGACGATATCTGACAAAGCTAGATGCAAACTCATTCAAATATATGAGAAATGTTGAAATTCGACTTCAAATGAGGAAGATAGACTTTGAAAATTTTCAATCAACACAAAGTGAGAATCGACTTCAATGGGCTTCAATGATTGTAAATCGACGATATCTGACAAAATTAGATGCAAACTCATTCAAATATATAAGAAATGTTGAAATTCGACTTCAAATGAGGAAGATAGACTTTGAAAATTTTCAATCAACACAAAGTGAGAATCGACTTCAATGGGCTTCAATGAATGTAAATCGACGATATCTGACAAAGTTAGATGCAAACTCATTCAAATATATGAGAAATGTTGAAATTCGACTTCGAATGAGGAAGATAGACTTTGAAAATTTTCAATCAACACAAAGTGAGAATCGACTTCAATGGGCTTCAATGAATGTAAATCGACGATATCTGACAAAGTTAGATGCAAACTCATTCAAATATATGAGAAATGTTGAAATTCGACTTCAAATGAGGAAGATAGACTTTGAAAATTTTCAATCAACACAAAGTGAGAATCGACATCAATGGGCTTCAATGAATGTAAATCGACGATATCTGACAAAGTTAGATGCAAACTCATTCAAATATATGAGAAATGTTGAAATTCGACTTCAAATGAGGAAGATAGACTTTGCAAATTTTCAATCAACACAAAGTGAGAATCGACTTAAATGGGCTTCAATGAATGTAAATCGACGATATCTGACAAAGTTAGATGCAAACTCATTCAAATATATGAGAAATGTTGAAATTCGACTTCAAATGAGGACGATAGACTTTGAAAATTTTCAATCAACACAAAGTGAGAATCGACTTTAATCTGCTTCAATGAATGTAAATCGACGATATCTGAAAAAGTTAGATGCAAACTCATTGAAATATATGAGAAATGTTGAAATTCGACTTCAAATGAGGAAGATAGACTTTGAAAATTTTCAATCAACACAAAGTGAGAATCGACTTCAATGGGCTTCAATGAATGTAAATCGACGATATCTGACAAAGTTAGATGCAAACTCATTCAAATATATGAGAAATGTTGAAATTCGACTTCAAATGAGGAAGATAGACTTTGAAAATTTTCAATCAACACAAAGTGAGAATCGACATCAATGGGCTTCAATGAATGTAAATCGACGATATCTGACAAAGTTAGATGCAAACTCATTCAAATATATGAGAAATGTTGAAATTCGACTTCAAATGAGGAAGATAGACTTTGCAAATTTTCAATCAACACAAAGTGAGAATCGACTTAAATGGGCTTCAATGAATGTAAATCGACGATATCTGACAAAGTTAGATGCAAACTCATTCAAATATATGAGAAATGTTGAAATTCGACTTCAAATGAGGACGATAGACTTTGAAAATTTTCAATCAACACAAAGTGAGAATCGACTTGAATCTGCTTCAATGAATGTAAATCGACGATATCTGAAAAAGTTAGATGCAAACTCATTGAAATATATGAGAAATGTTGAAATTCGACTTCAAATGAGGAAGATAGACTTTGAAAATTTTCAATCAACACAAAGTGAGAATCGACTTCAATGGGCTTCAATGAATGTAAATCGACGATATCTGACAAAGTTAGATGCAAACTCATTCAAATATATGAGAAATGTTGAAATTCGACTTCGAATGAGGAAGATAGACTTTGAAAATTTTCAATCAACACAAAGTGAGAATCGACTTCAATGGGCTTCAATGAATGAAAATCGACGATATCTGACAAAGCTAGATGCAAACTCATTCAATTATATGAGAAATGTTGAAATTCGACTTCAAATGAGGAAGATAGACTTTGAAAATTTTCAATCAACACAAAGTGAGAATCGACATCAATGGGCTTCAATGAATGTAAATCGACGATATCTGACAAAGCTAGATGCAAACTCATTCAAATATATGAGAAATGTTGAAATTCGACTTCAAATGAGGAAGATAGACTTTGAAAATTTTCAATCAACACAAAGTGAGAATCGACTTCAATGGGCTTCAATGAATGTAAATCGACGATATCTGACAAAATTAGATGCAAACTCATTCAAATATATAAGAAATGTTGAAATTCGACTTCCTTCAAATGAGGAAGATAGACTTTGAAAATTTTCAATCAACACAAAGTGAGAATCGACTTCAATGGGCTTCAATGAATGTAAATCGCCGATATCTGACAAAGTTAAATGCAAACTCATTCAAATATATGAGAATTGTTGAAATTCGACTTCAAATGAGGAAGATAGACTTTGAAAATTTTCAATCAACACAAAGTGAGAATCGACTTCAATGGGCTTCAATGAATGTAAATCGACAATATCTGACAAAGTTATATGCAAACTCATTCAATTATATGAGAAATGTTGAAATTCGACTTCAAATGAGGAAGATAGACTTTGAAAATTTTCAATCAACACAAAGTGAGAATCGACTTCAATGGGCTTCAATGAATGTAAATCGACAATATCTGACAAAGTTAGATGCAAACTCATTCAAATATATGAGAAATGTTGAAATTCGACTTCAAATGAGGAAGATAGACTTTGAAAATTTTCAATCAACACAAAGTGAGAATCGACTTCAATGGGCTTCAATGAATGTAAATCGACGATATCTGACAAAGCTAGATGCAAACTCATTCAAATATATGAGAAATGTTGAAATTCGACTTCAAATGAGGAAGATAGACTTTGAAAATTTTCAATCAACACAAAGTGAGAATCGACTTCAATGGGCTTCAATGAATGTAAATCGACAATATCTGACAAAGTTAGATGCAAACTCATTCAAATATATGAGAAATGTTGAAATTCGACTTCAAATGAGGAAGATAGACTTTGAAAATTTTCAATCAACAAAAAGTGAGAATCGACTTCAATGGGCTTCAATGAATGTAAATCGACAATATCTGACAAAGTTAGATGCAAACTCATTCAAATATATGAGAAATGTTGAAATTCGACTTCAAATGAGGAAGATAGACTTTGAAAATTTTCAATCAACACAAAGTGAGAATCGACTTCAATGGGCTTCAATGAATGTAAATCGACGATATCTGACAAAGCTAGATGCAAACTCATTCAAATATATGAGAAATGTTGAAATTCGACTTCAAATGAGGAAGATAGACTTTGAAAATTTTCAATCAACACAAAGTGAGAATCGACTTCAATGGGCTTCAATGAATGTAAATCGACAATATCTGACAAAGTTAGATGCAAACTCATTCAAATATATGAGAAATGTTGAAATTCGACTTCAAATGAGGAAGATAGACTTTGAAAATTTTCAATCAACACAAAGTGAGAATCGACTTCAATGGGCTTCAATGAATGTAAATCGACGATATCTGACAAAGCTAGATGCAAACTCATTCAAATATATGAGAAATGTTGAAATTCGACTTCAAATGAGGAAGATAGACTTTGAAAATTTTCAATCAACACAAAGTGAGATTCGACTTCAATGGGCTTCAATGAATGTAAATCGACAATATCTGACAAAGTTATATGCAAACTCATTCAATTATATGAGAAATGTTGAAATTCGACTTCAAATGAGGAAGATAGACTTTGAAAATTTTCAATCAACACAAAGTGAGAATCGACTTCAATGGGCTTCAATGAATGTAAATCGACGATATCTGAAAAAGTTAGATGCAAACTCATTCAAATATATGAGAAATGTTGAAATTCGACTTCGAATGAGGAAGATAGACTTTGAAAATTTTCAATCAACACAAAGTGAGAATCGACTTCAATGGGCTTCAATGAATGTAAATCGACGATATCTGACAAAGCTAGATGCAAACTCATTCAAATATATGAGAAATGTTGAAATTCGACTTCAAATGAGGAAGATAGACTTTGAAAATTTTCAATCAACACAAAGTGAGAATCGACTTCAATGGGCTTCAATGAATGTAAATCGACGATATCTGACAAAATTAGATGCAAACTCATTCAAATATATAAGAAATGTTGAAATTCGACTTCAAATGAGGAAGATAGACTTTGAAAATTTTCAATCAACACAAAGTGCGAATCGACTTCAATGGGCTTCAATGAATGTAAATCGACAATATCTGACAAAGTTATATGCAAACTCATTCAAATATATGAGAAATGTTGAAATTCGACTTCAAATGAGGAAGATAGACTTTGAAAATTTTCAATCAACACAAAGTGAGAATCGACTTCAATGGGCTTCAATGAATGTAAATCGACGATATCTGACAAAGTTAGATGCAAACTCATTCAAATATATGAGAAATGTTGAAATTCGACTTCAAATGAGGAAGATAGACTTTGAAAATTTTCAATCAACACAAAGTGAGAATCGACTTCAATGGGCTTCAATGAATGTAAATCGCCGATATCTGACAAAGTTAAATGCAAACTCATTCAAATATATGAGAATTGTTGAAATTCGACTTCAAATGAGGAAGATAGACTTTGAAAATTTTCAATCAACACAAAGTGAGAATCGACTTCAATGGGCTTCAATGAATGTAAATCGACAATATCTGACAAAGTTATATGCAAACTCATTCAATTATATGAGAAATGTTGAAATTCGACTTCAAATGAGGAAGATAGACTTTGAAAATTTTCAATCAACACAAAGTGAGAATCGACTTCAATGGGCTTCAATGAATGTAAATCGACAATATCTGACAAAGTTAGATGCAAACTCATTCAAATATATGAGAAATGTTGAAATTCGACTTCAAATGAGGAAGATAGACTTTGAAAATTTTCAATCAACACAAAGTGAGAATCGACTTCAATGGGCTTCAATGAATGTAAATCAACGATATCTGACAAATTTAGATGCAAACTCATTCAAATATATGAGAAATGTTGAAATTCGACTTCAAATGAGGAAGATAGACTTTGAAAATTTTCAATCAACACAAAGTGAGAATCGACTTCAATGGGCTTCAATGAATGTAAATCGACAATATCTGACAAAGTTATATGCAAACTCATTCAATTATATGAGAAATGTTGAAATTCGACTTCAAATGAGGAAGATAGACTTTGAAAATTTTCAATCAACACAAAGTGAGAATCGACTTCAATGGGCTTCAATGAATGTAAATCGACAATATCTGACAAAGTTATATGCAAACTCATTCAATTATATGAGAAATGTTGAATTTCGACTTCAAATGAGGAAGATAGACTTTGAAAATTTTCAATCAACACAAAGTGAGAATCGACTTCAATGGGCTTCAATGAATGTAAATCGACGATATCTGACAAAGTTAGATGCAAACTCATTCAAATATATGAGAAATGTTGAAATTCGACTTCGAATGAGGAAGATAGACTTTGAAAATTTTCAATCAACACAAAGTGAGAATCGACTTCAATGAATGTAAATCGACGATATCTGACAAAGTTAGATGCAAACTCATTCAAATATATGAGAAATGTTGAAATTCGACTTCGAATGAGGAAGATAGACTTTGAAAATTTTCAATCAACACAAAGTGAGAATCGACTTCAATGGGCTTCAATGAATGTAAATCGACGATATCTGACAAATCTAGATGCAAACTCATTCAAATATATGAGAAATGTTGAAATTCGACTTCAAATGAGGAAGATAGACTTTGAAAATTTTCAATCAACACAAAGTGAGAATCGACATCAATGGGCTTCAATGAATGTAAATCGACGATATCTGACAAAGTTAGATGCAAACTCATTCAAATATATGAGAAATGTTGAAATTCGACTTCAAATGAGGAAGATAGACTTTGCAAATTTTCAATCAACACAAAGTGAGAATCGACTTCAATGGGCTTCAATGAATGTAAATCGACGATATCTGACAAAGTTAGATGCAAACTCATTCAAATATATGAGAAATGTTGAAATTCGACTTCAAATGAGGACGATAGACTTTGAAAATTTTCAATCGACACAAAGTGACAATCGACCTCAATGGCCTTCAATGAATGTAAATCGACGATATCTTACAAAGTTATATGCAAACTCATTCAATTATATGAGAAATGTTGAAATTCGACTTCAAATGAGGAAGATAGACTTTGCAAATTTTCAATCAACACAAAGTGAGAATCGACTTCAATGGGCTTCAATGAATGTAAATCGACGATATCTGACAAAGTTAGATGCAAACTCATTCAAATATATGAGAAATGTTGAAATTCGACTTCAAATGAGGACGATAGACTTTGAAAATTTTCAATCAACACAAAGTGAGAATCGACTTTAATCTGCTTCAATGAATGAAAATCGACGATATCTGACAGAGCTAGATGCAAACTCATTCAATTATATGAGAAATGTTGAAATTCGACTTCAAATGAGGAAGATAGACTTTGAAAATTTTCAATCAACACAAAGTGAGAATCGACTTTAATCTGCTTCAATGAATGTAAATCGACGATATCTGACAAAGTTAGATGCAAACTCATTGAAATATATGAGAAATGATGAAATTCGACTTCAAATGAGGAAGATAGACTTTGAAAATTTTCAATCAACACAAAGTGAGAATCAACTTCAATGGGCTTCAATGAATGAAAATCGACGATATCTGACAAAGCTAGATGCAAACTCATTCAATTATATGAGAAATGTTGAAATTCGACTTCAAATGAGGAAGATAGACTTTGAAAATTTTCAATCAACACAAAGTGAGAATCGACATCAATGGGCTTCAATGAATGTAAATCGACGATATCTGACAAAGTTAGATGCAAACTCATTCAAATATATGAGAAATGTTGAAATTCGACTTCGAATGAGGAAGATAGACTTTGAAAATTTTCAATCAACACAAAGTGAGAATCGACATCAATGGGCTTCAATGAATGTAAATCGACAATATCTGACAAAGTTAGATGCAAACTCATTCAAATATATGAGAAATGTTGAAATTCGACTTCAAATGAGGAAGATAGACTTTGAAAATTTTCAATCAACACAAAGTGAGAATCGACTTCAATGGGCTTCAATGAATGTAAATCGACGATATCTGACAAAGCTAGATGCAAACTCATTCAAATATATGAGAAATGTTGAAATTCGACTTCAAATGAGGAAGATAGACTTTGAAAATTTTCAATCAACACAAAGTGAGATTCGACTTCAATGGGCTTCAATGAATGTAAATCGACAATATCTGACAAAGTTATATGCAAACTCATTCAATTATATGAGAAATGTTGAAATTCGACTTCAAATGAGGAAGATAGACTTTGAAAATTTTCAATCAACACAAAGTGAGAATCGACTTCAATGGGCTTCAATGAATGTAAATCGACGATATCTGAAAAAGTTAGATGCAAACTCATTCAAATATATGAGAAATGTTGAAATTCGACTTCGAATGAGGAAGATAGACTTTGAAAATTTTCAATCAACACAAAGTGAGAATCGACTTCAATGGGCTTCAATGAATGTAAATCGACGATATCTGACAAAGCTAGATGCAAACTCATTCAAATATATGAGAAATGTTGAAATTCGACTTCAAATGAGGAAGATAGACTTTGAAAATTTTCAATCAACACAAAGTGAGAATCGACTTCAATGGGCTTCAATGAATGTAAATCGACGATATCTGACAAAATTAGATGCAAACTCATTCAAATATATAAGAAATGTTGAAATTCGACTTCAAATGAGGAAGATAGACTTTGAAAATTTTCAATCAACACAAAGTGCGAATCGACTTCAATGGGCTTCAATGAATGTAAATCGACAATATCTGACAAAGTTATATGCAAACTCATTCAAATATATGAGAAATGTTGAAATTCGACTTCAAATGAGGAAGATAGACTTTGAAAATTTTCAATCAACACAAAGTGAGAATCGACTTCAATGGGCTTCAATGAATGTAAATCGACGATATCTGACAAAGTTAGATGCAAACTCATTCAAATATATGAGAAATGTTGAAATTCGACTTCAAATGAGGAAGATAGACTTTGAAAATTTTCAATCAACACAAAGTGAGAATCGACTTCAATGGGCTTCAATGAATGTAAATCGCCGATATCTGACAAAGTTAAATGCAAACTCATTCAAATATATGAGAATTGTTGAAATTCGACTTCAAATGAGGAAGATAGACTTTGAAAATTTTCAATCAACACAAAGTGAGAATCGACTTCAATGGGCTTCAATGAATGTAAATCGACAATATCTGACAAAGTTATATGCAAACTCATTCAATTATATGAGAAATGTTGAAATTCGACTTCAAATGAGGAAGATAGACTTTGAAAATTTTCAATCAACACAAAGTGAGAATCGACTTCAATGGGCTTCAATGAATGTAAATCGACAATATCTGACAAAGTTAGATGCAAACTCATTCAAATATATGAGAAATGTTGAAATTCGACTTCAAATGAGGAAGATAGACTTTGAAAATTTTCAATCAACACAAAGTGAGAATCGACTTCAATGGGCTTCAATGAATGTAAATCAACGATATCTGACAAATTTAGATGCAAACTCATTCAAATATATGAGAAATGTTGAAATTCGACTTCAAATGAGGAAGATAGACTTTGAAAATTTTCAATCAACACAAAGTGAGAATCGACTTCAATGGGCTTCAATGAATGTAAATCGACAATATCTGACAAAGTTATATGCAAACTCATTCAATTATATGAGAAATGTTGAAATTCGACTTCAAATGAGGAAGATAGACTTTGAAAATTTTCAATCAACACAAAGTGAGAATCGACTTTAATCTGCTTCAATGAATGTAAATCGACGATATCTGACAAAGTTAGATGCAAACTCATTGAAATATATGAGAAATGATGAAATTCGACTTCAAATGAGGAAGATAGACTTTGAAAATTTTCAATCAACACAAAGTGAGAATCAACTTCAATGGGCTTCAATGAATGAAAATCGACGATATCTGACAAAGCTAGATGCAAACTCATTCAATTATATGAGAAATGTTGAAATTCGACTTCAAATGAGGAAGATAGACTTTGAAAATTTTCAATCAACACAAAGTGAGAATCGACATCAATGGGCTTCAATGAATGTAAATCGACGATATCTGACAAAGTTAGATGCAAACTCATTCAAATATATGAGAAATGTTGAAATTCGACTTCGAATGAGGAAGATAGACTTTGAAAATTTTCAATCAACACAAAGTGAGAATCGACATCAATGGGCTTCAATGAATGTAAATCGACAATATCTGACAAAGTTAGATGCAAACTCATTCAAATATATGAGAAATGTTGAAATTCGACTTCAAATGAGGAAGATAGACTTTGAAAATTTTCAATCAACACAAAGTGAGAATCGACTTCAATGGGCTTCAATGAATGTAAATCGACGATATCTGACAAAGCTAGATGCAAACTCATTCAAATATATGAGAAATGTTGAAATTCGACTTCAAATGAGGAAGATAGACTTTGAAAATTTTCAATCAACACAAAGTGAGATTCGACTTCAATGGGCTTCAATGAATGTAAATCGACAATATCTGACAAAGTTATATGCAAACTCATTCAATTATATGAGAAATGTTGAAATTCGACTTCAAATGAGGAAGATAGACTTTGAAAATTTTCAATCAACACAAAGTGAGAATCGACTTCAATGGGCTTCAATGAATGTAAATCGACGATATCTGAAAAAGTTAGATGCAAACTCATTCAAATATATGAGAAATGTTGAAATTCGACTTCGAATGAGGAAGATAGACTTTGAAAATTTTCAATCAACACAAAGTGAGAATCGACTTCAATGGGCTTCAATGAATGTAAATCGACGATATCTGACAAAGCTAGATGCAAACTCATTCAAATATATGAGAAATGTTGAAATTCGACTTCAAATGAGGAAGATAGACTTTGAAAATTTTCAATCAACACAAAGTGAGAATCGACTTCAATGGGCTTCAATGAATGTAAATCGACAATATCTGACAAAGTTATATTCAAACTCATTCAATTATATGAGAAATGTTGAAATTCGACTTCAAATGAGGAAGATAGACTTTGAAAATTTTCAATCAACACAAAGTGAGAATCGACTTCAATGGGCTTCAATGAATGTAAATCGACGATATCTGACAAAGTTAGATGCAAACTCATTCAAATATATGAGAAATGTTGAAATTCGACTTCGAATGAGGAAGATAGACTTTGAAAATTTTCAATCAACACAAAGTGAGAATCGACTTCAATGGGCTTCAATGAATGTAAATCGACGATATCTGACAAAGCTAGATGCAAACTCATTCAAATATATGAGAAATGTTGAAATTCGACTTCAAATGAGGAAGATAGACTTTGAAAATTTTCAATCAACACAAAGTGAGAATCGACTTCAATGGGCTTCAATGAATGTAAATCGACAATATCTGACAAAGTTAGATGCAAACTCATTCAAATATATGAGAAATGTTGAAATTCGACTTCAAATGAGGAATATAGACTTTGAAAATTTTCAATCAACACAAAGTGAGAATCGACTTCAATGGGCTTCAATGAATGTAAATCGACAATTTCTGACAAAGTTATATTCAAACTCATTCAATTATATGAGAAATGTTGAAATTCGACTTCAAATGAGGAAGATAGACTTTGAAAATTTTCAATCAACACAAAGTGAGAATCGACTTCAATGGGCTTCAATGAATGTAAATCGACGATATCTGACAAAGTTAGATGCAAACTCATTCAAATATATGAGAAATGTTGAAATTCGACTTCGAATGAGGAAGATAGACTTTGAAAATTTTCAATCAACACAAAGTGAGAATCGACTTCAATGGGCTTCAATGAATGTAAATCGACGATATCTGACAAAGCTAGATGCAAACTCATTCAAATATATGAGAAATGTTGAAATTCGACTTCAAATGAGGAAGATAGACTTTGAAAATTTTCAATCAACACAAAGTGAGAATCGACTTCAATGGGCTTCAATGAATGTAAATCGACAATATCTGACAAAGTTAGATGCAAACTCATTCAAATATATGAGAAATGTTGAAATTCGACTTCAAATGAGGAATATAGACTTTGAAAATTTTCAATCAACACAAAGTGAGAATCGACTTCAATGGGCTTCAATGAATGTAAATCGACAATATCTGACAAAGTTATATTCAAACTCATTCAATTATATGAGAAATGTTGAAATTCGACTTCAAATGAGGAAGATAGACTTTGAAAATTTTCAATCAACACAAAGTGAGAATCGACTTCAATGGGCTTCAATGAATGTAAATCGACGATATCTGACAAAGTTAGATGCAAACTCATTCAAATATATGAGAAATGTTGAAATTCGACTTCGAATGAGGAAGATAGACTTTGAAAATTTTCAATCAACACAAAGTGAGAATCGACTTCAATGGCCTTCAATGAATGTAAATCGACGATATCTGACAAAGCTAGATGCAAACTCATTCAAATATATGAGAAATGTTGAAATTCGACTTCAAATGAGGAAGATAGACTTTGAAAATTTTCAATCAACACAAAGTGAGAATCGACTTCAATGGGCTTCAATGAATGTAAATCGACGATATCTGACAAAGTTAGATGCAAACTCATTCAAATATATGAGAAATGTTGAAATTCGACTTCGAATGAGGAAGATAGACTTTGAAAATTTTCAATCAACAAAGTGAGAATCGACTTCAATGGGCTTCAATGAATGTAAATCGACAATATCTGACAAAGTTATATGCAAACTCATTCAATTATATGAGAAATGTTGAAATTCGACTTCAAATGAGGAAGATAGACTTTGAAAATTTTCAATCAACACAAAGTGAGAATCGACTTCAATGGGCTTCAATGAATGTAAATCGACGATATCTGACAAAGTTAGATGCAAACTCATTCAAATATATGAGAAATGTTGAAATTCGACTTCGAATGAGGAAGATAGACTTTGAAAATTTTCAATCAACACAAAGTGAGAATCGACTTCAATGGGCTTCAATGAATGTAAATCGACGATATCTGACAAAGTTAGATGCAAACTCATTCAAATATATGAGAAATGTTGAAATTCGACTTCAAATGAGGAAGATAGACTTTGAAAATTTTCAATCAACACAAAGTGAGAATCGACATCAATGGGCTTCAATGAATGTAAATCGACGATATCTGACAAAGTTAGATGCAAACTCATTCAAATATATGAGAAATGTTGAAATTCGACTTCAAATGAGGAAGATAGACTTTGCAAATTTTCAATCAACACAAAGTGAGAATCGACTTAAATGGGCTTCAATGAATGTAAATCGACGATATCTGACAAAGTTAGATGCAAACTCATTCAAATATATGAGAAATGTTGAAATTCGACTTCAAATGAGGACGATAGACTTTGAAAATTTTCAATCAACACAAAGTGAGAATCGACTTTAATCTGCTTCAATGAATGTAAATCGACGATATCTGAAAAAGTTAGATGCAAACTCATTGAAATATATGAGAAATGTTGAAATTCGACTTCAAATGAGGAAGATAGACTTTGAAAATTTTCAATCAACACAAAGTGAGAATCGACTTCAATGGGCTTCAATGAATGTAAATCGACGATATCTGACAAAGCTAGATGCAAACTCATTCAAATATATGAGAAATGTTGAAATTCGACTTCAAATGAGGAAGATAGACTTTGAAAATTTTCAATCAACACAAAGTGAGAATCGACTTCAATGGGCTTCAATGAATGTAAATCGACGATATCTGACAAAGTTAGATGCAAACTCATTCAAATATATGAGAAATGTTGAAATTCGACTTCGAATGAGGAAGATAGACTTTGAAAATTTTCAATCAACAAAGTGAGAATCGACTTCAATGGGCTTCAATGAATGTAAATCGACAATATCTGACAAAGTTATATGCAAACTCATTCAATTATATGAGAAATGTTGAAATTCGACTTCAAATGAGGAAGATAGACTTTGAAAATTTTCAATCAACACAAAGTGAGAATCGACTTCAATGGGCTTCAATGAATGTAAATCGACGATATCTGACAAAGTTAGATGCAAACTCATTCAAATATATGAGAAATGTTGAAATTCGACTTCGAATGAGGAAGATAGACTTTGAAAATTTTCAATCAACACAAAGTGAGAATCGACTTCAATGGGCTTCAATGAATGTAAATCGACGATATCTGACAAAGTTAGATGCAAACTCATTCAAATATATGAGAAATGTTGAAATTCGACTTCAAATGAGGAAGATAGACTTTGAAAATTTTCAATCAACACAAAGTGAGAATCGACATCAATGGGCTTCAATGAATGTAAATCGACGATATCTGACAAAGTTAGATGCAAACTCATTCAAATATATGAGAAATGTTGAAATTCGACTTCAAATGAGGAAGATAGACTTTGCAAATTTTCAATCAACACAAAGTGAGAATCGACTTAAATGGGCTTCAATGAATGTAAATCGACGATATCTGACAAAGTTAGATGCAAACTCATTCAAATATATGAGAAATGTTGAAATTCGACTTCAAATGAGGACGATAGACTTTGAAAATTTTCAATCAACACAAAGTGAGAATCGACTTTAATCTGCTTCAATGAATGTAAATCGACGATATCTGAAAAAGTTAGATGCAAACTCATTGAAATATATGAGAAATGTTGAAATTCGACTTCAAATGAGGAAGATAGACTTTGAAAATTTTCAATCAACACAAAGTGAGAATCGACTTCAATGGGCTTCAATGAATGTAAATCGACGATATCTGACAAAGTTAGATGCAAACTCATTCAAATATATGAGAAATGTTGAAATTCGACTTCGAATGAGGAAGATAGACTTTGAAAATTTTCAATCAACACAAAGTGAGAATCGACTTCAATGGGCTTCAATGAATGAAAATCGACGATATCTGACAAAGCTAGATGCAAACTCATTCAATTATATGAGAAATGTTGAAATTCGACTTCAAATGAGGAAGATAGACTTTGAAAATTTTCAATCAACACAAAGTGAGAATCGACATCAATGGGCTTCAATGAATGTAAATCGACGATATCTGACAAAGCTAGATGCAAACTCATTCAAATATATGAGAAATGTTGAAATTCGACTTCAAATGAGGAATATAGACTTTGAAAATTTTCAATCAACACAAAGTGAGAATCGACTTCAATGGGCTTCAATGAATGTAAATCGACGATATCTGACAAAGTTAGATGCAAACTCATTCAAATATATGAGAAATGTTGAAATTCGACTTCGAATGAGGAAGATAGACTTTGAAAATTTTCAATCAACACAAAGTGAGAATCGACTTCAATGGGCTTCAATGAATGTAAATCGACGATATCTGACAAAGCTAGATGCAAACTCATTCAAATATATGAGAAATGTTGAAATTCGACTTCAAATGAGGAAGATAGACTTTGAAAATTTTCAATCAACACAAAGTGAGAATCGACTTCAATGGGCTTCAATGAATGTAAATCGACAATATCTGACAAAGTTAGATGCAAACTCATTCAAATATATGAGAAATGTTGAAATTCGACTTCAAATGAGGAATATAGACTTTGAAAATTTTCAATCAACACAAAGTGAGAATCGACTTCAATGGGCTTCAATGAATGTAAATCGACAATATCTGACAAAGTTATATTCAAACTCATTCAATTATATGAGAAATGTTGAAATTCGACTTCAAATGAGGAAGATAGACTTTGAAAATTTTCAATCAACACAAAGTGAGAATCGACTTCAATGGGCTTCAATGAATGTAAATCGACGATATCTGACAAAGTTAGATGCAAACTCATTCAAATATATGAGAAATGTTGAAATTCGACTTCGAATGAGGAAGATAGACTTTGAAAATTTTCAATCAACACAAAGTGAGAATCGACTTCAATGGGCTTCAATGAATGTAAATCGACGATATCTGACAAAGCTAGATGCAAACTCATTCAAATATATGAGAAATGTTGAAATTCGACTTCAAATGAGGAAGATAGACTTTGAAAATTTTCAATCAACACAAAGTGAGAATCGACTTCAATGGGCTTCAATGAATGTAAATCGACGATATCTGACAAAATTAGATGCAAACTCATTCAAATATATAAGAAATGTTGAAATTCGACTTCAAATGAGGAAGATAGACTTTGAAAATTTTCAATCAACAAAGTGAGAATCGACTTCAATGGGCTTCAATGAATGTAAATCGACAATATCTGACAAAGTTATATGCAAACTCATTCAATTATATGAGAAATGTTGAAATTCGACTTCAAATGAGGAAGATAGACTTTGAAAATTTTCAATCAACACAAAGTGAGAATCGACTTCATTGGGCTTCAATGAATGTAAATCGACGATATCTGACAAAGTTAGATGCAAACTCATTCAAATATATGAGAAATGTTGAAATTCGACTTCGAATGAGGAAGATAGACTTTGAAAATTTTCAATCAACACAAAGTGAGAATCGACTTCAATGGGCTTCAATGAATGTAAATCGACGATATCTGACAAAGTTAGATGCAAACTCATTCAAATATATGAGAAATGTTGAAATTCGACTTCAAATGAGGAAGATAGACTTTGAAAATTTTCAATCAACACAAAGTGAGAATCGACATCAATGGGCTTCAATGAATGTAAATCGACGATATCTGACAAAGTTAGATGCAAACTCATTCAAATATATGAGAAATGTTGAAATTCGACTTCAAATGAGGAAGATAGACTTTGCAAATTTTCAATCAACACAAAGTGAGAATCGACTTAAATGGGCTTCAATGAATGTAAATCGACGATATCTGACCAAGTTAGATGCAAACTCATTCAAATATATGAGAAATGTTGAAATTCGACTTCAAATGAGGACGATAGACTTTGAAAATTTTCAATCAACACAAAGTGAGAATCGACTTTAATCTGCTTCAATGAATGTAAATCGACGATATCTGAAAAAGTTAGATGCAAACTCATTGAAATATATGAGAAATGTTGAAATTCGACTTCAAATGAGGAAGATAGACTTTGAAAATTTTCAATCAACACAAAGTGAGAATCGACTTCAATGGGCTTCAATGAATGAAAATCGACGATATCTGACAAAGCTAGATGCAAACTCATTCAATTATATGAGAAATGTTGAAATTCGACTTCAAATGAGGAAGATAGACTTTGAAAATTTTCAATCAACACAAAGTGAGAATCGACATCAATGGGCTTCAATGAATGTAAATCGACGATATCTGACAAAGCTAGATGCAAACTCATTCAAATATATGAGAAATGTTGAAATTCGACTTCAAATGAGGAAGATAGACTTTGAAAATTTTCAATCAACACAAAGTGAGAATCGACTTCAATGGGCTTCAATGAATGTAAATCGCCGATATCTGACAAAGTTAAATGCAAACTCATTCAAATATATGAGAATTGTTGAAATTCGACTTCAAATGAGGAAGATAGACTTTGAAAATTTTCAATCAACACAAAGTGAGAATCGACTTCAATGGGCTTCAATGAATGTAAATCGACAATATCTGACAAAGTTATATGCAAACTCATTCAATTATATGAGAAATGTTGAAATTCGACTTCAAATGAGGAAGATAGACTTTGAAAATTTTCAATCAACACAAAGTGAGAATCGACTTCAATGGGCTTCAATGAATGTAAATCGACAATATCTGACAAAGTTAGATGCAAACTCATTCAAATATATGAGAAATGTTGAAATTCGACTTCAAATGAGGAAGATAGACTTTGAAAATTTTCAATCAACACAAAGTGAGAATCGACTTCAATGGGCTTCAATGAATGTAAATCGACGATATCTGACAAAGCTAGATGCAAACTCATTCAAATATATGAGAAATGTTGAAATTCGACTTCAAATGAGGAAGATAGACTTTGAAAATTTTCAATCAACACAAAGTGAGAATCGACTTCAATGGGCTTCAATGAATGTAAATCGACAATATCTGACAAAGTTAGATGCAAACTCATTCAAATATATGAGAAATGTTGAAATTCGACTTCAAATGAGGAAGATAGACTTTGAAAATTTTCAATCAACACAAAGTGAGAATCGACTTCAATGGGCTTCAATGAATGTAAATCAACGATATCTGACAAAGCTAGATGCAAACTCATTCAAATATATGAGAAATGTTGAAATTCGACTTCAAATGAGGAAGATAGACTTTGAAAATTTTCAATCAACACAAAGTGAGATTCGACTTCAATGGGCTTCAATGAATGTAAATCGACAATAT
>NW_026614145.1:0-20951 GCF_026230105.1 Diorhabda sublineata | reverse complement strand
TTATATTTGGAATGAGTTTGCATCTGACTTTGTCAGATATCGTCGATTTACATTCATTGAAGCCCCAATGAAGTCGATACTCACTTTGTGTTGATTGAAAATTTTCAAAGTCTATCTTCCTCATTTGAAGACGAATTTCAACATTTCTCATATATTTGAATGAGTTTGCATCTAACTTTGTCAGATACCGTCGATTTACATTCATTGACGCCCATTGAGGTAGATTGTCACTTTGTGTTTATTGAAAATTTTCAAAGTCTATCTTCCCCATTTGAAGTCGAATTTCAACATTTCTTATATAATTTGAATGAGTTTGTATCTGACTTTGTCAGATATCGTCGATTTACATTCATTGAAGCCCATTGAAGTAGATTCTCACTTTGTGTTGATTGAAAATTTTCAAAGTCTATCTTCCTCATTTGAAGTCGAATTTCAAAATTTCTCATATATTTGAATGAGTTTGCATCTAACTTTGTCAGATATCGTCGATTTACATTCATTGAAGCCCATTGAATTCGATTCTCACTTTGTGTTGATTAAAAATTTTCAAAGTCTATCTTCCTCATTTGAAGACGAATTTCAACATTTCTCATATATTTAAATGAGTTCGCATCTAACTTTATCAGATATCGTCGATTTACATTCATTGAAGCCCATTGAAGTCGATTCTAACTTTGCGTTGATTAAAAATTTTCAAAGTCTATCTTCCTCATTTGAAGTCGAATTTCAAAATTTCTCATATATTTGAATGAGTTTGCATCTAACTTTGTCAGATATCGTCGATTTACATTCATTGAAGCCCATTGAAGTCGATTCTCACTTTGTGTTGATTGAAAATTTTCAAAGTCTATCTTCCTCATTTGAAGTCGAATTTCAACATTTCTCATATATTTGAATGAGTTTGCATCTAACTTTGTCAGATATCGTCCATTTACATTCATTGAAGCTCATTGAAGTCGATTCTCACTTTGTGTTGATTGGAACTTTTCAAAGTCTATCTTCCTCATTTGAAGTCGATTTTCAACATTTCTCATATATTTGAATGAGTTTGCATCTGACTTTGTCAGATATCGTCGATTTACATTCATTGAAGCCCAATGAAGTCGATACTCACTTTGTGTTGATTGAAAATTTTCAAAGTCTATCTTCCTCATTTGAAGTCGAATTCCAAAATTTCTCATATATTTGAATGAGTTTGCATCTAACTTTATCAGATATCGTCGATTTACATTCATTGAAGCCCATTGAAGTCGATTCTCACTTTGTGTTGATTGAAAATTTTCAAAGTCTATCTTCCTCATTTGAAGTCGAATTTCAACATTTCTCATATATTTGAATGAGTTTGCATCTAACTTTGTCAGATATCGTCGATTTACATTCATTGAAGCCCAGTGAAGTCGATTCTCACTTTGTGTTGATTGAAAATTTTCAAAGTCTATCTTCCTCATTTGAAGTCGAATTTCAAAATTTCTCATATATTTGAATGAGTTTGCATCTAACTTTGTCAGATATGGTCCATTTACATTCATTGAAGCTCATTGAAGTCGATTCTCACTTTGTGTTGATTGGAACTTTTCAAAGTCTATCTTTCTCATTTGAAGTCGAATTTCAACATTTCTCATATATTTGAATGAGTTTGCATCTAACTTTGTCAGATATCGTCGATTTACATTCATTGAAGCCCATTGAATTCGATTCTCACTTTGTGTTGATCGAAAATTTTCAAAGTCTATCTTCCTCATTTGAAGTCGAATTTCAACATTTCTCATATATTTAAATGAACTCGCATCTAACTTTATCAGATATCGTCGATTAACATCCATTGAAGCCCATTGAAGTCGATTCTCACTTTGTATTGATTGAAAATTTTCAAAGTCTATCTTCGCCATTTGAAGTCGAATTTCAACATTTCTCATATATTTGAATGAGTTTGCATCTAACTTTGTCAGATATCGTCGATTTACATTCATTGAAGCCCATTGAAGTCGATTGTCACTTTGTGTTGATTGAAAATTTTCAAAGTCTATCTTCCTCATTTGAAGTCGATTTTAGACATTTCTTATATATTTGAATGAGTTTGTATCTGACTTTGTCAGATATCGTCGATTTACATTCATTGAAGCCCATTGAAGTCGATTCTCACTTTGTGTTGATTGAAAATTTTCAAAGTCTATCTTCCTCATTTGAAGTCGATTTTCAACATTTCTTATATATTTTAATGAGTTTGTATATGACTTTGTCAGATATCGTCGATTTACATTCATTGAAGCCCATTGAAGTCGATTCTCACTTTGTGTTGATTGAAAATTTTCAAAGTCTATCTTCCTCATTTGAAGTCGATTTTCAACATTTCTTATATATTTGAATGAGTTTGTATCTGACTTTGTCAGATATCGTCGATTTACATTCATTGAAGCCCATTGAGGTAGATTGTCACTTTGTGTTTATTGAAAATTTTCAAAGTCTATCTTCCCCATTTGAAGTCGAATTTCAACATTTCTTATATATTTGAATGAGTTTGTATCTGACTTTGTCAGATATCGTCGATTTACATTCATTGAAGCCCATTGAAGTCGATTCTCACTTTGTGTTGATTGAAAATTTTCAAAGTTTACCTTCCTCATTTGAAGTCGAATTTCAGCATTTCTCATATATTTAAATGAGTTTGCATCTAACTTTGTCAGATACCGTCGATTTACATTCATTGAAGCCCATTGAGGTAGATTGTCACTTTGTGTTTATTGAAAATTTTCAAAGTCTATCTTCCCCATTTGAAGTCGAATTTCAACATTTCTTATATATTTGAATGAGTTTGTATCTGACTTTGTCAGATATCGTCGATTTACATTCATTGAAGCCCATTGAAGTCGATTCTCACTTTGTGTTGATTGAAAATTTTCAAAGTCTATCTTCCTCATTTGAAGTCGAATTTCAACATTTCTCATATATTTGAATGAGTTTGCATCTAACTTTGTCAGATATCGTCGATTTACATTCATTGAAGCCCATTGAATTCGATTCTCACTTTGTGTTGATTGAAAATTTTCAAAGTCTATCTTCCTCATTTGAAGTCGAATTTCAACATTTCTCATATATTTAAATGAACTCGCATCTAACTTTATCAGATATCGTCGATTAACATCCATTGAAGCCCATTGAAGTCGATTCTCACTTTGTATTGATTGAAAATTTTCAAAGTCTATCTTCGCCATTTGAAGTCGAATTTCAACATTTCTTATATATTTGAATGAGTTTGCATCTAACTTTGTCAGATATCGTCGATTTACATTCATTGAAGCCCATTGAAGTCGATTGTCACTTTGTGTTGATTGAAAATTTTCAAAGTCTATCTTCCTCATTTGAAGTCGATTTTAGACATTTCTTATATATTTGAATGAGTTTGTATCTGACTTTGTCAGATATCGTCGATTTACATTCATTGAAGCCCATTGAAGTCGATTCTCACTTTGTGTTGATTGAAAATTTTCAAAGTCTATCTTCCTCATTTGAAGTCGATTTTCAACATTTCTTATATATTTTAATGAGTTTGTATATGACTTTGTCAGATATCGTCGATTTACATTCATTGAAGCCCATTGAAGTCGATTCTCACTTTGTGTTGATTGAAAATTTTCAAAGTCTATCTTCCTCATTTGAAGTCGATTTTCAACATTTCTTATATATTTGAATGAGTTTGTATCTGACTTTGTCAGATATCGTCGATTTACATTCATTGAAGCACATTGAGGTAGATTGTCACTTTGTGTTTATTGAAAATTTTCAAAGTCTATCTTCCCCATTTGAAGTCGAATTTCAACATTTCTTATATATTTGAATGAGTTTGTATCTGCCTTTGTCAGATATCGTCGATTTACATTCATTGAAGCCCATTGAAGTCGATTCTCACTTTGTGTTGATTGAAAATTTTCAAAGTTTACCTTCCTCATTTGAAGTCGAATTTCAACATTTCTCATATATTTAAATGAGTTTGCATCTAACTTTGTCAGATACCGTCGATTTACATTCATTGAAGCCCATTGAGGTAGATTGTCACTTTGTGTTTATTGAAAATTTTCAAAGTCTATCTTCCCCATTTGAAGTCGAATTTCAACATTTCTTATATATTTGAATGAGTTTGTATCTGACTTTGTCAGATATCGTCGATTTACATTCATTGAAGCCCATTGAAGTCGATTCTCACTTTGTGTTGATTGAAAATTTTCAAAGTCTATCTTCCTCATTTGAAGTCGATTTTCAACATTTCTTATATATTTTAATGAGTTTGTATATGACTTTGTCAGATATCGTCGATTTACATTCATTGAAGCCCATTGAAGTCGATTCTCACTTTGTGTTGATTGAAAATTTTCAAAGTCTATCTTCCTCATTTGAAGTCGATTTTCAACATTTCTTATATATTTGAATGAGTTTGTATCTGACTTTGTCAGATATCGTCGATTTACATTCATTGAAGCCCATTGAGGTAGATTGTCACTTTGTGTTTATTGAAAATTTTCAAAGTCTATCTTCCCCATTTGAAGTCGAATTTCAACATTTCTTATATATTTGAATGAGTTTGTATCTGACTTTGTCAGATATCGTCGATTTACATTCATTGAAGCCCATTGAAGTCGATTCTCACTTTGTGTTGATTGAAAATTTTCAAAGTTTACCTTCCTCATTTGAAGTCGAATTTCAGCATTTCTCATATATTTAAATGAGTTTGCATCTAACTTTGTCAGATACCGTCGATTTACATTCATTGAAGCCCATTGAGGTAGATTGTCACTTTGTGTTTATTGAAAATTTTCAAAGTCTATCTTCCCCATTTGAAGTCGAATTTCAACATTTCTTATATATTTGAATGAGTTTGTATCTGATTTTGTCAGATATCGTCGATTTACATTCATTGAAGCCCATTGAAGTCGATTCTCACTTTGTGTTGATTGAAAATTTTCAAAGTCTATCTTCCTCATTTGAAGTCGAATTTCAACATTTCTCATATATTTGAATGAGTTTGCATCTAACTTTGTCAGATATCGTCGATTTACATTCATTGAAGCCCATTGAATTCGATTCTCACTTTGTGTTGATTGAAAATTTTCAAAGTCTATCTTCCTCATTTGAAGTCGAATTTCAACATTTCTCATATATTTAAATGAACTCGCATCTAACTTTATCAGATATCGTCGATTAACATCCATTGAAGCCCATTGAAGTCGATTCTCACTTTGTATTGATTGAAAATTTTCAAAGTCTATCTTCGCCATTTGAAGTCGAATTTCAACATTTCTTATATATTTGAATGAGTTTGCATCTAACTTTGTCAGATATCGTCGATTTACATTCATTGAAGCCCATTGAAGTCGATTGTCACTTTGTGTTGATTGAAAATTTTCAAAGTCTATCTTCCTCATTTGAAGTCGATTTTAGACATTTCTTATATATTTGAATGAGTTTGTATCTGACTTTGTCAGATATCGTCGATTTACATTCATTGAAGCCCATTGAAGTCGATTCTCACTTTGTGTTGATTGAAAATTTTCAAAGTCTATCTTCCTCATTTGAAGTCGATTTTCAACATTTCTTATATATTTTAATGAGTTTGTATATGACTTTGTCAGATATCGTCGATTTACATTCATTGAAGCCCATTGAAGTCGATTCTCACTTTGTGTTGATTGAAAATTTTCAAAGTCTATCTTCCTCATTTGAAGTCGATTTTCAACATTTCTTATATATTTGAATGAGTTTGTATCTGACTTTGTCAGATATCGTCGATTTACATTCATTGAAGCCCATTGAGGTAGATTGTCACTTTGTGTTTATTGAAAATTTTCAAAGTCTATCTTCCCCATTTGAAGTCGAATTTCAACATTTCTTATATATTTGAATGAGTTTGTATCTGACTTTGTCAGATATCGTCGATTTACATTCATTGAAGCCCATTGAAGTCGATTCTCACTTTGTGTTGATTGAAAATTTTCAAAGTTTACCTTCCTCATTTGAAGTCGAATTTCAACATTTCTCATATATTTAAATGAGTTTGCATCTAACTTTGTCAGATACCGTCGATTTACATTCATTGAAGCCCATTGAGGTAGATTGTCACTTTGTGTTTATTGAAAATTTTCAAAGTCTATCTTCCCCATTTGAAGTCGAATTTCAACATTTCTTATATATTTGAATGAGTTTGTATCTGACTTTGTCAGATATCGTCGATTTACATTCATTGAAGCCCATTGAAGTCGATTCTCACTTTGTGTTGATTGAAAATTTTCAAAGTCTATCTTCCTCATTTGAAGTCGAATTTCAACATTTCTCATATATTTGAATGAGTTTGCATCTAACTTTGTCAGATATCGTCGATTTACATTCATTGAAGCCCATTGAAGTCGATTCTCACTTTGTGTTGATTAAAAATTTTCAAAGTCTATCTTCCTCATTTGAAGTCGAATTCCAAAATTTCTCATATATTTAAATGAGTTTGCATCTAACTTTGTCAGATACCGTCGATTTACATTCATTGAAGCCCATTGAGGTAGATTGTCACTTTGTGTTTATTGAAAATTTTCAAAGTCTATCTTCCCCATTTGAAGTCGAATTTCAACATTTCTTATATATTTGAATGAGTTTGTATCTGACTTTGTCAGATATCGTCGATTTACATTCATTGAAGCCCATTGAAGTCGATTCTCACTTTGTGTTGATTGAAAATTTTCAAAGTCTATCTTCCTCATTTGAAGTCGAATTTCAACATTTCTCATATATTTGAATGAGTTTGCATCTAACTTTGTCAGATATCGTCGATTTACATTCATTGAAGCCCATTGAAGTCGATTCTCACTTTGTGTTGATTAAAAATTTTCAAAGTCTATCTTCCTCATTTGAAGTCGAATTCCAAAATTTCTCATATATTTGAATGAGTTTGCATCTAACTTTATCAGATATCGTCGATTTACATTCATTGAAGCCCATTGAAGTCGATTCTCACTTTGTGTTGATTGAAAATTTTCAAAGTCTATCTTCCTCATTTGAAGTCGAATTTCAACATTTCTCATATATTTGAATGAGTTTGCATCTAACTTTGTCAGATATCGTCGATTTACATTCATTGAAGCCCATTGAAGTCGATTCTCACTTTGTGTTGATTGAAAATTTTCAAAGTCTATCTTCCTCATTTGAAGTCGAATTTCAAAATTTCTCATATATTTGAATGAGTTTGCATCTAACTTTGTCAGATATGGTCCATTTACATTCATTGAAGCTCATTGAAGTCGATTCTCACTTTGTGTTGATTGGAACTTTTCAAAGTCTATCTTCCTCATTTGAAGTCGAATTTCAACATTTCTCATATATTTGAATGAGTTTGCATCTAATTTTGTCAGATATCGTCGATTTACATTCATTGAAGCCCATTGAAGTCGATTCTCACTTTGTGTTGATTGAAAATTTTCAAAGTCTATCTTCCTCATTTGAAGTCGAATTTCAACATTTCTCATATATTTAAATGAGTTCGCATCTAACTTTATCAGATATCGTCGATTAACATCCATTGAAGCCCATTGAAGTCGATTCTCACTTTGTGTTGATTGAAAATTTTCAAAGTCTATCTTCGCCATTTGAAGTCGAATTTCAACATTTCTCATATATTTGAATGAGTTTGCATCTAACTCTGTCAGATATCGTCGATTTACTTTCATTGAAGCCCATTGAAGTCGATTGTCACTTTGTGTTGATTGAAAATTTTCAAAGTCTATCTTCCTCATTTGAAGTCGATTTTAGACATTTCTTATATATTTGAATGAGTTTGTATCTGACTTTGTCAGATATCGTCGATTTACATTCATTGAAGCCCATTGAAGTCGATTCTCACTTTGTGTTGATTGAAAATTTTCAAAGTCTATCTTCCTCATTTGAAGTCGATTTTCAACATTTCTTATATATTTTAATGAGTTTGTATATGACTTTGTCAGATATCGTCGATTTACATTCATTGAAGCCCATTGAAGTCGATTCTCACTTTGTGTTGATTGAAAATTTTCAAAGTCTATCTTCCTCATTTGAAGTCGATTTTCAACATTTCTTATATATTTGAATGAGTTTGTATCTGACTTTGTCAGATATCGTCGATTTACATTCATTGAAGCCCATTGAGGTAGATTGTCACTTTGTGTTTATTGAAAATTTTCAAAGTCTATCTTCCCCATTTGAAGTCGAATTTCAACATTTCTTATATATTTGAATGAGTTTGTATCTGACTTTGTCAGATATCGTCGATTTACATTCATTGAAGCCCATTGAAGTCGATTCTCACTTTGTGTTGATTGAAAATTTTCAAAGTTTACCTTCCTCATTTGAAGTCGAATTTCAACATTTCTCATATATTTAAATGAGTTTGCATCTAACTTTGTCAGATACCGTCGATTTACATTCATTGAAGCCCATTGAGGTAGATTGTCACTTTGTGTTTATTGAAAATTTTCAAAGTCTATCTTCCCCATTTGAAGTCGAATTTCAACATTTCTTATATATTTGAATGAGTTTGTATCTGACTTTGTCAGATATCGTCGATTTACATTCATTGAAGCCCATTGAAGTCGATTCTCACTTTGTGTTGATTGAAAATTTTCAAAGTCTATCTCCCTCATTTGAAGTCGAATTTCAACATTTCTCATATATTTGAATGAGTTTGCATCTAACTTTGTCAGATATCGTCGATTTACATTCATTGAAGCCCATTGAAGTCGATTCTCACTTTGTGTTGATTGAAAATTTTCAAAGTCTATCTTCCTCATTTGAAGTCGAATTTCAACATTTCTCATATATTTGAATGAGTTTGCATCTAACTTTGTCAGATATCGTCGATTTACATTCATTGAAGCCCATTGAAGTCGATTCTCACTTTGTGTTGATTGAAAATTTTCAAAGTCTATCTTCCTCATTTGAAGTCGAATTTCAACATTTCTCATATATTTGAATGAGTTTGCATCTAACTTTGTCAGATATCGTCGATTTACATTCATTGAAGCCCATTGAAGTCGATTCTCACTTTGTGTTGATTGAAAATTTTCAAAGTCTATCTTCCTCATTTGAAGTCGAATTTCAAAATTTCTCATATATTTGAATGAGTTTGCATCTATCTTTGTCAGATATCGTCCATTTACATTCATTGAAGCTCATTGAAGTCGATTCTCACTTTGTGTTGATTGGAACTTTTCAAAGTCTATCTTCCTCATTTGAAGTCGAATTCCAACATTTCTCATATATTTGAATGAGTTTGCATCTAACTTTGTCAGATATCGTCGATTTACATTCATTGAAGCCCATTGAAGTCGATTCTCACTTTGTGTTGATTGAAAATTTTCAAAGTCTATCTTCCTCATTTGAAGTCGAATTTCAACATTTCTCATATATTTAAATGAGTTCGCATCTAACTTTATCAGATATCGTCGATTAACATCCATTGAAGCCCATTTAAGTCGATTCTCACTTTGTGTTGATTGAAAATTTTCAAAGTCTATCTTCCTCATTTGAAGTCGAATTTCAACATTTCTTATATATTTGAATGAGTTTGCATCTAACTTTGTCAGATATCGTCGATTTACATTCATTGAAGCCCATTGAAGTCGATTGTCACTTTGTGTTGATTGAAAATTTTCAAAGTCTATCTTCCTCATTTGAAGTCGATTTTCAACATTTCTTATATATTTGAATGAGTTTGTATCTGACTTTGTCAGATATCGTCAATTTACATTCATTGAAGCCCATTGAAGTCGATTCTCACTTTGTGTTGATTGAAAATTTTCAAAGTCTATCTTCCTCATTTGAAGTCGATTTTCAACATTTCTTATATATTTTAATGAGTTTGTATCTGACTTTGTCAGATATCGTCGATTTACATTCATTGAAGCCCATTGAAGTCGATTCTCACTTTGTGTTGATTGAAAATTTTCAAAGTCTATCTTCCTCATTTGAAGTCGAATTTCAACATTTCTTATATAATTGAATGAGTGTGTATATGACTTTGTCAGATATCGTCGATTTACATTCATTGAAGCCCATTGAAGTCGATTCTCACTTTGTGTTGATTGAAAATTTTCAAAGTCTATATTCCTCATTTGACGTCGATTTTCAACATTTCTTATATATTTGAATGAGTTTGTATCTGACTTTGTCAGATATCGTCGATTTACATCCATTGAAGCCCATTGAAGTCGATTCTCACTTTGTGTTGATTGAAAATTCTCAAAGTCTATCTTCCTCATTTGAAGTCGAATTTCAACATTTCTCATATATTCAAATGAGTTCGCATCTAACTTTACCAGATATCGTCGATTAACATCCATTGAAGCCCATTGAAGTCGATTGTCACTTTGTGTTTATTGAAAATTTTCAAAGTCTATCTTCCCCATTTGAAGTCGAATTTCAACATTTCTTATATATTTGAATGAGTTTGTATCTGACTTTGTCAGATATCGTCGATTTACATTCATTGAAGCCCATTGAAGTCGATTCTCACTTTGTGTTGATTGAAAATTTTCAAAGTCTATCTTCCTCATTTGAAGTCGAATTTCAACATTTCTTATATAATTGAATGAGTGTGTATATGACTTTGTCAGATATCGTCGATTTACATTCATTGAAGCCCATTGAAGTCGATTCTCACTTTGTGTTGATTGAAAATTTTCAAAGTCTATCTTCCTCATTTGGAGTCGAATTTCAACATTTCTCATATATTTAAATGAGTTTGCATCTAACTTTGTCAGATACCGTCGATTTACATTCATTGAAGCCCATTGAGGTAGATTGTCACTTTGTGTTTATTGAAAATTTTCAAAGTCTATCTTCCCCATTTGAAGTCGAATTTCAACATTTCTTATATATTTGAATGAGTTTGTATCTGACTTTGTCAGATATCGTCGATTTACATTCATTGAAGCCCATTGAAGTCGATTCTCACTTTGTGTTGATTGAAAATTTTCAAAGTCTATCTTCCTCATTTGAAGTCGAATTTCAACATTTCTTATATAATTGAATGAGTGTGTATATGACTTTGTCAGATATCGTCGATTTACATTCATTGAAGCCCATTGAAGTCGATTCTCACTTTGTGTTGATTGAAAATTTTCAAAGTCTATCTTCCTCATTTGAAGTCGATTTTCAACATTTCTTATATATTTTAATGAGTTTGTATCTGACTTTGTCAGATATCGTCGATTTACATTCATTGAAGCCCATTGAAGTCGATTCTCACTTTGTGTTGATTGAAAATTTTCAAAGTCTATCTTCCTCATTTGAAGTCGAATTTCAACATTTCTTATATAATTGAATGAGTGTGTATATGACTTTGTCAGATATCGTCGATTTACATTCATTGAAGCCCATTGAAGTCGATTCTCACTTTGTGTTGATTGAAAATTTTCAAAGTCTATCTTCCTCATTTGACGTCGATTTTCAACATTTCTTATATATTTGAATGAGTTTGTATCTGACTTTGTCAGATATCGTCGATTTACATTCATTGAAGCCCATTGAAGTCGATTCTCACTTTGTGTTGATTGAAAATTCTCAAAGTCTATCTTCCTCATTTGAAGTCGAATTTCAACATTTCTCATATATTTGAATGAGTTTGTATCTGACTTTGTCAGATATCGTCGATTTACATTCATTGAAGCCCATTGAAGTCGATTCTCACTTTGTGTTGATTGAAAATTTTCAAAGTCTATCTTCCTCATTTGAAGTCGAATTTCAACATTTCTTATATAATTGAATGAGTGTGTATATGACTTTGTCAGATATCGTCGATTTACATTCATTGAAGCCCATTGAAGTCGATTCTCACTTTGTGTTGATTGAAAATTTTCAAAGTCTATCTTCCTCATTTGAAGTCGATTTTCAACATTTCTTATATATTTTAATGAGTTTGTATCTGACTTTGTCAGATATCGTCGATTTACATTCATTGAAGCCCATTGAAGTCGATTCTCACTTTGTGTTGATTGAAAATTTTCAAAGTCTATCTTCCTCATTTGAAGTCGAATTTCAACATTTCTTATATAATTGAATGAGTGTGTATATGACTTTGTCAGATATCGTCGATTTACATTCATTGAAGCCCATTGAAGTCGATTCTCACTTTGTGTTGATTGAAAATTTTCAAAGTCTATCTTCTTCATTTGACGTCGATTTTCAACATTTCTTATATATTTGAATGAGTTTGTATCTGACTTTGTCAGATATCGTCGATTTACATTCATTGAAGCCCATTGAAGTCGATTCTCACTTTGTGTTGATTGAAAATTCTCAAAGTCTATCTTCCTCATTTGAAGTCGAATTTCAACATTTCTCATATATTCAAATGTGTTCGCATCTAACTTCACCAGATATCGTCGATTAACATCCATTGAAGCCCATTGAAGTCGATTGCCACTTTGGGTTGATTGAAAATTTTCAAAGTTTATCTTCCTCATTTGAAGTCGATTTTCAACATTTCTTATATATTTGAATGAGTTTGTATCTGACTTTGTCAGATATCGTCAATTTACATTCATTGAAGCCCATTGAGGTAGATTGTCACTTTGTGTTTATTGAAAATTTTCAAAGTCTATCTTCCCCATTTGAAGTCGAATTTCAACATTTCTTATATATTTGAATGAGTTTGTATCTGACTTTGTCAGATATCGTCAATTTACATTCATTGAAGCCCATTGAGGTAGATTGTCACTTTGTGTTTATTGAAAATTTTCAAAGTTTACCTTCCTCATTTGAAGTCGAATTTCAACATTTCTCATATATTTAAATGAGTTCGCATCTAACTTTATCAGATATCGTCGATTAACATCCATTGAAGCCCATTGAAGTCGATTCTCACTTTGTGTTGATTGAAAATTTTCAAAGTCTATCTTCCTCATTTGAAGTCGATTTTAGACATTTCTTATATATTTGAATGAGTTTGTATCTGACTTTGTCAGATATCGTCGATTTACATTCATTGAAGCCCATTGAAGTCGATTCTCACTTTGTGTTGATTGAAAATTTTCAAAGTCTATCTTCCTCATTTGAAGTCGATTCTCAACATTTCTTATATATTTTAATGAGTTTGTATATGACTTTGTCAGATATCGTCGATTTACATTCATTGAAGCCCATTGAAGTCGATTCTCACTTTGTGTTGATTGAAAATTTTCAAAGTCTATCTTCCTCATTTGAAGTCGAATTTCAACATTTCTTATATAATTGAATGAGTGTGTATATGACTTTGTCAGATATCGTCGATTTACATTCATTGAAGCCCATTGAAGTCGATTCTCACTTTGTGTTGATTGAAAATTTTCAAAGTCTATCTTCCTCATTTGACGTCGATTTTCAACATTTCTTATATATTTGAATGAGTTTGTATCTGACTTTGTCAGATATCGTCGATTTACATCCATTGAAGCCCATTGAAGTCGATTCTCACTTTGTTTTGATTGAAAATTCTCAAAGTCTATCTTCCTCATTTGAAGTCGAATTTCAACATTTCTCATATATTTGAATGAGTTTGTATCTGACTTTGTCAGATATCGTCGATTTACATTCATTGAAGCCCATTGAAGTCGATTCTCACTTTGTGTTGATTGAAAATTTTCAAAGTCTATCTTCCTCATTTGGAGTCGAATTTCAACATTTCTCATATATTTAAATGAGTTTGCATCTAACTTTGTCAGATACCGTCGATTTACATTCATTGAAGCCCATTGAGGTAGATTGTCACTTTGTGTTTATTGAAAATTTTCAAAGTCTATCTTCCCCATTTGAAGTCGAATTTCAACATTTCTTATATATTTGAATGAGTTTGTATCTGACTTTGTCAGATATCGTCGATTTACATTCATTGAAGCCCATTGAAGTCGATTCTCACTTTGTGTTGATTGAAAATTTTCAAAGTCTATCTTCCTCATTTGAAGTCGAATTTCAACATTTCTTATATAATTGAATGAGTGTGTATATGACTTTGTCAGATATCGTCGATTTACATTCATTGAAGCCCATTGAAGTCGATTCTCACTTTGTGTTGATTGAAAATTTTCAAAGTCTATCTTCCTCATTTGAAGTCGATTTTCAACATTTCTTATATATTTGAATGAGTTTGTATCTGACTTTGTCAGATATCGTCGATTTACATTCATTGAAGCCCATTGAAGTCGATTCTCACTTTGTGTTGATTGAAAATTTTCAAAGTCTATCTTCCTCATTTGAAGTCGAATTTCAACATTTCTTATATAATTGAATGAGTGTGTATATGACTTTGTCAGATATCGTCGATTTACATTCATTGAAGCCCATTGAAGTCGATTCTCACTTTGTGTTGATTGAAAATTCTCAAAGTCTATCTTCCTCATTTGAAGTCGAATTTCAACATTTCTCATATATTCAAATGTGTTCGCATCTAACTTTACCAGATATCGTCGATTAACATCCATTGAAGCCCATTGAAGTCGATTGCCACTTTGGGTTTATTGAAAATTTTCAAAGTTTACCTTCCTCATTTGAAGTCGAATTTCAACATTTCTCATATATTTAAATGAGTTCGCATCTAACTTTATCAGATATCGTCGATTAACATCCATTGAAGCCCATTGAAGTCGATTCTCACTTTGTGTTGATTGAAAATTTTCAAAGTCTATCTTCGCCATTTGAAGTCGAATTTCAACATTTCTCATATATTTGAATGAGTTTGCATCTAACTCTGTCAGATATCGTCGATTTACATTCATTGAAGCCCATTGAAGTCGATTGTCTTTTTGTGTTGATTGAAAATTTTCAAAGTCTATCTTCCTCATTTGAAGTCGATTTTAGACATTTCTTATATATTTGAATGAGTTTGTATCTGACTTTGTCAGATATCGTCGATTTACATTCATTGAAGCCCATTGAAGTCGATTCTCACTTTGTGTTGATTGAAAATTTTCAAAGTCTATCTTCCTCATTTGAAGTCGATTCTCAACATTTCTTATATATTTTAATGAGTTTGTATATGACTTTGTCAGATATCGTCGATTTACATTCATTGAAGCCCATTGAAGTCGATTCTCACTTTGTGTTGATTGAAAATTTTCAAAGTCTATCTTCCTCATTTGAAGTCGAATTTCAACATTTCTTATATAATTGAATGAGTGTGTATATGACTTTGTCAGATATCGTCGATTTACATTCATTGAAGCCCATTGAAGTCGATTCTCACTTTGTGTTGATTGAAAATTTTCAAAGTCTATCTTCCTCATTTGACGTCGATTTTCAACATTTCTTATATATTTGAATGAGTTTGTATCTGACTTTGTCAGATATCGTCGATTTACATCCATTGAAGCCCATTGAAGTCGATTCTCACTTTGTGTTGATTGAAAATTCTCAAAGTCTATCTTCCTCATTTGAAGTCGAATTTCAACATTTCTCATATATTCAAATGAGTTCGCATCTAACTTTACCAGATATCGTCGATTAACATCCATTGAAGCCCATTGAAGTCGATTGTCACTTTGTGTTTATTGAAAATTTTCAAAGTCTATCTTCCCCATTTGAAGTCGAATTTCAACATTTCTTATATATTTGAATGAGTTTGTATCTGACTTTGTCAGATATCGTCGATTTACATTCATTGAAGCCCATTGAAGTCGATTCTCACTTTGTGTTGATTGAAAATTTTCAAAGTCTATCTTCCTCATTTGGAGTCGAATTTCAACATTTCTCATATATTTAAATGAGTTTGCATCTAACTTTGTCAGATACCGTCGATTTACATTCATTGAAGCCCATTGAGGTAGATTGTCACTTTGTGTTTATTGAAAATTTTCAAAGTCTATCTTCCCCATTTGAAGTCGAATTTCAACATTTCTTATATATTTGAATGAGTTTGTATCTGACTTTGTCAGATATCGTCGATTTACATTCATTGAAGCCCATTGAAGTCGATTCTCACTTTGTGTTGATTGAAAATTTTCAAAGTCTATCTTCCTCATTTGAAGTCGAATTTCAACATTTCTTATATAATTGAATGAGTGTGTATATGACTTTGTCAGATATCGTCGATTTACATTCATTGAAGCCCATTGAAGTCGATTCTCACTTTGTGTTGATTGAAAATTTTCAAAGTCTATCTTCCTCATTTGACGTCGATTTTCAACATTTCTTATATATTTGAATGAGTTTGTATCTGACTTTGTCAGATATCGTCGATTTACATTCATTGAAGCCCATTGAAGTCGATTCTCACTTTGTGTTGATTGAAAATTCTCAAAGTCTATCTTCCTCATTTGAAGTCGAATTTCAACATTTCTCATATATTCAAATGTGTTCGCATCTAACTTTACCAGATATCGTCGATTAACATCCATTGAAGCCCATTGAAGTCGATTGCCACTTTGGGTTGATTGAAAATTTTCAAAGTTTATCTTCCTCATTTGAAGTCGATTTTCAACATTTCTTATATATTTGAATGAGTTTGTATCTGACTTTGTCAGATATCGTCAATTTACATTCATTGAAGCCCATTGAGGTAGATTGTCACTTTGTGTTTATTGAAAATTTTCAAAGTCTATCTTCCCCATTTGAAGTCGAATTTCAACATTTCTTATATATTTGAATGAGTTTGTATCTGACTTTGTCAGATATCGTCAATTTACATTCATTGAAGCCCATTGAGGTAGATTGTCACTTTGTGTTTATTGAAAATTTTCAAAGTTTACCTTCCTCATTTGAAGTCGAATTTCAACATTTCTCATATATTTAAATGAGTTCGCATCTAACTTTATCAGATATCGTCGATTAACATCCATTGAAGCCCATTGAAGTCGATTCTCACTTTGTGTTGATTGAAAATTTTCAAAGTCTATCTTCGCCATTTGAAGTCGAATTTCAACATTTCTCATATATTTGAATGAGTTTGCATCTAACTCTGTCAGATATCGTCGATTTACATTCATTGAAGCCCATTGAAGTCGATTGTCACTTTGTGTTGATTGAAAATTTTCAAAGTCTATCTTCCTCATTTGAAGTCGATTTTAGACATTTCTTATATATTTGAATGAGTTTGTATCTGACTTTGTCAGATATCGTCGATTTACATTCATTGAAGCCCATTGAAGTCGATTCTCACTTTGTGTTGATTGAAAATTTTCAAAGTCTATCTTCCTCATTTGAAGTCGATTTTCAACATTTCTTATATATTTTAATGAGTTTGTATATGACTTTGTCAGATATCGTCGATTTACATTCATTGAAGCCCATTGAAGTCGATTCTCACTTTGTGTTGATTGAAAATTTTCAAAGTCTATCTTCCTCATTTGAAGTCGATTTTCAACATTTCTTATATATTTGGATGAGTTTGTATCTGACTTTGTCAGATATCGTCGATTTACATTCATTGAAGCCCATTGAGGTAGATTGTCACTTTGTGTTTATTGAAAATTTTCAAAGTCTATCTTCCCCATTTGAAGTCGAATTTAGACATTTCTTATATATTTGAATGAGTTTGTATCTGACTTTGTCAGATATCGTCGATTTACATTCATTGAAGCCCATTGAAGTCGATTCTCACTTTGTGTTGATTGAAAATTTTCAAAGTCTATCTTCCTCATTTGAAGTCGATTTTCAACATTTCTTATATATTTTAATGAGTTTGTATATGACTTTGTCAGATATCGTCGATTTACATTCATTGAAGCCCATTGAAGTGGATTCTCACTTTGTGTTGATTGAAAATTTTCAAAGTCTATCTTCCTCATTTGAAGTCGATTTTCAACATTTCTCATATATTTAAATGAGTTTGCATCTAACTTTGTCAGATACCGTCGATTTACATTCATTGAAGCCCATTGAGGTAGATTGTCACTTTGTGTTTATTGAAAATTTTCAAAGTCTATCTTCCCCATTTGAAGTCGAATTTCAACATTTCTTATATATTTGAATGAGTTTGTATCTGACTTTGTCAGATATCGTCGATTTACATTCATTGAAGCCCATTGAAGTCGATTCTCACTTTGTGTTGATTGAAAATTTTCAAAGTCTATCTTCCTCATTTGAAGTCGAATTTCAACATTTCTCATATATTTGAATGAGTTTGCATCTAACTTTGTCAGATATCGTCGATTTACATTCATTGAAGCCCATTGAAGTCGATTCTCACTTTGTGTTGATTGAAAATTTTCAAAGTCTATCTTCCTCATTTGAAGTCGAATTTCAACATTTCTCATATATTTGAATGAGTTTGCATCTAACTTTGTCAGATATCGTCGATTTACATTCATTGAAGCCCATTGAAGTCGATTCTCACTTTGTGTTGATTGAAAATTTTCAAAGTCTATCTTCCTCATTTGAAGTCGAATTTCAAAATTTCTCATATATTTGAATGAGTTTGCATCTAACCTTGTCAGATATCGTCCATTTACATTCATTGAAGCTCATTGAAGTCGATTCTCACTTTGTGTTGATTGGAACTTTTCAAAGTCTATCTTCCTCATTTGAAGTCGAATTCCAACATTTCTCATATATTTGAATGAGTTTGCATCTAACTTTGTCAGATATCGTCGATTTACATTCATTGAAGCCCATTGAAGTCGATTCTCACTTTGTGTTGATTGAAAATTTTCAAAGTCTATCTTCCTCATTTGAAGTCGAATTTCAACATTTCTCATATATTTAAATGAGTTCGCATCTAACTTTATCAGATATCGTCGATTAACATCCATTGAAGCCCATTTAAGTCGATTCTCACTTTGTGTTGATTGAAAATTTTCAAAGTCTATCTTCCTCATTTGAAGTCGAATTTCAACATTTCTTATATATTTGAATGAGTTTGCATCTAACTTTGTCAGATATCGTCGATTTACATTCATTGAAGCCCATTGAAGTCGATTGTCACTTTGTGTTGATTGAAAATTTTCAAAGTCTATCTTCCTCATTTGAAGTCGATTTTCAACATTTCTTATATATTTGAATGAGTTTGTATCTGACTTTGTCAGATATCGTCAATTTACATTCATTGAAGCCCATTGAAGTCGATTCTCACTTTGTGTTGATTGAAAATTTTCAAAGTCTATCTTCCTCATTTGAAGTCGATTTTCAACATTTCTTATATATTTTAATGAGTTTGTATCTGACTTTGTCAGATATCGTCGATTTACATTCATTGAAGCCCATTGAAGTCGATTCTCACTTTGTGTTGATTGAAAATTTTCAAAGTCTATCTTCCTCATTTGAAGTCGAATTTCAACATTTCTTATATAATTGAATGAGTGTGTATATGACTTTGTCAGATATCGTCGATTTACATTCATTGAAGCCCATTGAAGTCGATTCTCACTTTGTGTTGATTGAAAATTTTCAAAGTCTATCTTCCTCATTTGACGTCGATTTTCAACATTTCTTATATATTTGAATGAGTTTGTATCTGACTTTGTCAGATATCGTCGATTTACATTCATTGAAGCCCATTGAAGTCGATTCTCACTTTGTGTTGATTGAAAATTCTCAAAGTCTATCTTCCTCATTTGAAGTCGAATTTCAACATTTCTCATATATTCAAATGAGTTCGCATCTAACTTTACCAGATATCGTCGATTAACATCCATTGAAGCCCATTGAAGTCGATTGCCACTTTGGGTTGATTGAAAATTTTCAAAGTTTATCTTCCTCATTTGAAGTCGATTTTCAACATTTCTTATATATTTGAATGAGTTTGTATCTGACTTTGTCAGATATCGTCAATTTACATTCATTGAAGCCCATTGAGGTAGATTGTCACTTTGTGTTTATTGAAAATTTTCAAAGTCTATCTTCCCCATTTGAAGTCGAATTTCAACATTTCTTATATATTTGAATGAGTTTGTATCTGACTTTGTCAGATATCGTCGATTTACATTCATTGAAGCCCATTGAAGTCGATTCTCACTTTGTGTTGATTGAAAATTTTCAAAGTCTATCTTCCTCATTTGGAGTCGAATTTCAACATTTCTCATATATTTAAATGAGTTTGCATCTAACTTTGTCAGATACCGTCGATTTACATTCATTGAAGCCCATTGAGGTAGATTGTCACTTTGTGTTTATTGAAAATTTTCAAAGTCTATCTTCCCCATTTGAAGTCGAATTTCAACATTTCTTATATATTTGAATGAGTTTGTATCTGACTTTGTCAGATATCGTCGATTTACATTCATTGAAGCCCATTGAAGTCGATACTCACTTTGTGTTGATTGAAAATTTTCAAAGTCTATCTTCCTCATTTGAAGACGAATTTCAACATTTTTCATATATTTAAATGAGTTCGCATCTAACTTTATCAGATATCGTCGATTTACATTCATTGAAGCCCATTGAAGTCGATTCTCACTTTGTGTTGATTAAAAATTTTCAAAGTCTATCTTCCTCATTTGAAGTCGAATTTCAAAATTTCTCATATTTTTTGAATGAGTTTGCATCTAACTTTGTCAGATATCGTCGATTTACATTCATTGAAGCCCATTGAAGTCGATTCTCACTTTGTGTTGATTGAAAATTTTCAAAGTCTATCTTCCTCATTTGAAGTCGAATTTCTCATATATTTGACTCTGACTCTGTCAGATACCGTCGATTTACATTCATTGAAGCCCATTGAGGTCGATTGTCACTTTGTGTTTATTGAAAATTCTCAAAGTCTATCTTCCCCATTTGAAGTCGAATTTCAACATTTCTTATATATTCGAATGAGTTTGTATCTTACTTTGTCAGATATCGTCGATTTACATTCATTGAAGCCCATTGAAGTCGATTCTCACTTTGTGTTGATTGAAAATTTTCAAAGTCTATCTTCCTCATTTGAAGTCGAATTTCAACATTTCTCATATATTTGAATGAGTTTGCATCTAAATTTGTCAGATATCGTCGATTTACATTCATTGAAGCCCATTGAAGTCGATTCTCACTTTGTGTTG
>NW_026614144.1:300000-421847 GCF_026230105.1 Diorhabda sublineata | reverse complement strand
GAAATGGTTAACAAATCCTTCGCATCTGTCAGACAATCGACCTTGATGGAGGAGGAAGTTCAAGAGGAGAAGGAGTCAAGCGATGAGTTTGACTTCAGAAAGACTGACCTATTCTCGATCCTACTAGGTATCGAGAAAAAGGTCACCACACCCTATTGGTGCCAAAGCACCAATAAAGAAGAAAAAAAGCTAAAAAAAATCCTGGAGGGAGGAAAACTCCAGGAACGAAGAAACAGCCCCAGAGGCTATTAAACGAAAGCTCAGCGAGGTCGAACAGATCCTCGCGAGCCTTAATATCGAAAACGAAGATATTAAAAGGAGGATGGGGGAAATGAGAACCCTCACAAAAAGATTAAACAAGGCTACGGATGGAAAAAATACATCCGATACTACATTAAGCGGCATTAAATGTAATGAATGCCGGAAAGAAGCCGAAAAGCTTAAAACAGCGGAGGCTACCAAAAAAATCGTGACAGCCTTGGAAAAGGGAGGTTCCTTCAAAGACTTTGAAGGAATCAAAGATAAATTTTGGGAGGACAAAGTGTTCTCCAAAACCAAGATTCTCCCTATGAGGAGCCAAGATGCGCTGGATAGAAAGGACTGTATGGTCCTAATAAATCCAAGCACTGAAAAAGAGTCAGAGAATATGACTCCTGAAATCAGGGAGTTGGCGGAAGCCCTTAATCCCGGAGAATTCGAGGTTATCGAGAACTCGGTAACCTCCTTGAAAACAAAAAAAAGCCTGGAGGCATTATGTCGCCAGACTGAATGGAGAACCCGGCAAGGATTTCAAAATGATTGGTGCCATGGTCGGGGAGAACCTGGGCGAGGACACGAATGCCCTCATACTCGGTGGGGAGATAGCTCCCACGAGAAAAATTATAGAATTCACTGCTAAAAGCGGTGGAATCTATAACATGATTATAAACCCGAGAGCCTCCAGAGATAGGAGGTCGGAGGAGGGGGAATCTGTCCTGGTCAGGACAGGAGACAGGCCCTTCGCCGAAGTACTGAAAAGTATGCAAGAGAAAGTTGACGTTGCGAGCCTCAACGTCAACATAAACAAGGTTAAAAAAACAAATGGCGGTGACATTGTCATCCGCCTTAAAGGCAGGGGTCAGGCACAGACCCTAAAAAATGCAATAATGAACAAAATGGAGGAGGTCAGTGTAACGACCAGAAATAGGGGGACGGTCTTTAGCGTCACTGACCTTGACCCGGCGGTCACCTCGGAGGAGATGAAAGCTGAGGTCGAAAAACAGACCGGCCTAGTAGGCTTGGTCGAAATTAAATTGTTCAGAAAAACGAAATTCGGAGGACAGATGTGTCTTCTCTCCATTCCGAATAACAAGGCAGGCAAGTTAAGAGAGATTGGAACCATCAAAATTGGATGGTCGGCCTGTAGGGTGAGGGAGCGAATAGCCCCTCTGAGGTGTTATAGATGTCTGGAATACGGACATAGTCTGACCTCCTGTAAGGGGGAGGACAGAAGCAAACAATGCCTCAATTGTGGCGGGCTCAACCATAGAGCCCAGGACTGTAAGGCCGTAGCGAAATGTATGGCCTGCAAAGTAGAAGGACATAGGATGGACACCATGAGGTGTCCAGAATATAGGAAATTACAACCTCTTTGTCCAGGATCTAGACCCAGATTTAAATATGTTAGTTATCGTCGCTGTTGCTCCAAGGTTCCGGCAATATACACCGGAGGCCTATTTTAGAACGTTGTCGTCGGTTGATCCCTATACTATCAACATGACGACAACAAAGGTTTTATTTATTTTTTATTTATATATTTATTTTATATTTATTTATTTATTTTATTTTATCCTATTTTAATCTAGATTTTAGAAGAGCATATCCCGACGACCATTATTACAAAATTCCAACTAGGATACCTCCGGTTATTCATAAGATTAATATCAAAATTAACTTCCCATATGATGATAGCCCGGGGTCACGTATCTTGCTGCACAGCGTGGTGAGAATGTGGGCCTGATACAAGCAAAATGGCTAACGATGAAAAACCAGGCAAAAACCAGATAAACGTACTACAAGTGAACTTGGGGAGGTCCAAGATAGCGCATGATATCGCCTTTGACGAAGCAAACAAACATCACATCGACGTTATGATAATATCCCAGCCAAATAAAAACATTGCAAAAAAAAAGGGTGACTCGTCGATAAGAATACAGGAGTGGCGATAGCCATCTTAAACAAAAACTTGGAAATAGACAAGACGCTTCGAGGTGATAACTGCGTACAAATAGAAACCAAGGGCACCATTATGACGGCCGTTTATATCTCACCGAATATCAGTGATAGAGAATACCAAAAGGCCATAGATAAAACTTTTGAAACGGCTACCAATAACAACGGAAGACGACTATCCATAATGGCCGGAGATATTAACGCGAAATCCGCAATATGGGGATCTCCTATATCTGATATAAAAGGACAAATGGTAGAGGAGTGGTTGGCCCAAACAGGATGGGTATCAATCAATAACGGCCAACACACCTTTGAAAGAGGTAACTCTAAAACACATATAGATGTTACTTTCTGTCATACCAGCCATAATAATAAGATCACCAATTGGTGTATCGAATATGTCAATCTCTACACACACCATGGACATATTCGATATCAGATAAAAACGAAAGGAGCAATAAAAAAGATGAGCCCTAACAACAGGAAAAGGACATACTTGAACACTGAAAAGTACGTAGAAATACTAAAAAAAAGTAATGGAACATACGAGGAAATAGTGAAGGCATATAAAGATGCCTCCAGTAATAACGACGCAAACACCTCGATGCAACCATTCTGGTGAAATCCTGAAATCGAGAATGCCAGAAACGAATATAATAAACATAGACGTAAATACACCCGAGAAAAACTCCCACATTTAAAACAAAAGTGGGAAGACGGTATGAAGTTACAAGGCAAAGTACTAAAAAGACTAATTACGCAAGCCAAAAAGAGATGTTGGGACGACCTCATGAAAGACCTTGAAAACGACATATGGGGCCAGGGTTACAGGATAGTGACGGGCAAATTGGCTAATAGAACACAAGGCCAACTCAGCGCGAAAAGGAGAAAAAATATACTCCGCACCCTCTTCCCGACAACAAGAGGGAAAATAACAAATGACGACGATGACGAACCCGCACTACATGAGGTACCAAATAGTTTCACCAGTGACGAGCTCGATATAGCGATTAGAGGTATTAAAAACGGCAAGGCACCTGGACCAGACGGCCTGCCAAACGAACGAAGCTCTAAAAATCGCGGTGAAAACTAAACCGTTGCAAGTTCTAAACTATCTAAACGAACTTTTGAAGCAACAACGGTTTCCCGACTGCTGGAAAATAGCCAGAGTCGTTCTACTTCCGAAGGAGGGTAAAGACCCAAACGAGGCAGGCAGCTATCGCCCTATATGCCTGATCAACTCTTTCGGAAAACTACTAGAACGTATAATTACAAATAGATTGGCTGAGAAGATCGAGAATAAGAACCTCCTATCTCCGCATCAGCATGGCTTCCGACCCAAAAGATCAACGCTGTCGGCAATAAAAGAACTAAAAGAAATAGTAGGTAAAGCCAGCCACAAATGGGGTGTACTTGTACGTGTACTTGTACGATATAAAAAATGCCTTCAATACCGCGAAATGGCATAAAATAGTCATGGCTTGTAAAGATAACGGAATTAGCCCTTACCTAACGAACTACATAAAAAAACTACCTGAGTGACAGGAGGGTGACCTCCGGCATCATTTCACATAGGTGCACGATGGGTGTTCCGCAGGGCTCCGTCCTTGGACCGGTTCTGTGGAACATCATGTATAACGGTATCCTAGTGTTGGACTATGGCCCAAAAGTTTCCACTATCGCGTACGCTGATGACCTCGTCTTCTACATCGTAGGAGACAAAGAAAATGAAGTCAGGAATAGAGCAGAGAATACAGTAGCTCTAGCGGTCCGTTGGATAATAAGAAACGGACTTAAAATTGCTCCTCAGAAAACAGAGATACTGACGGTGAAGGGACCACGGAAAACAAACGATCCCTTCAAAATGTTAGTGGAAAGACAAAGAGTCGAGGCCAAAAAGAAAATAAAATATCTGGGAGTAATAATAACAAAAAACCTCAACTTCCTGGAACATATGAAATACACTGTCGAAAAAGCCGATAATAAGATCTCACAACTACGGAGACTGATGCCGAATGTGGGAGGGCCTGGTTATTGCAAGCGCAGGGTTCTGTGCCAAGTAATGGACAGCGTCCTCCTGTATGCGGCGCCAGCCTGGCGCAAAGCCATGAGGATACAATCTTACAAGGAAAGATTAATGGCCGTGCAAAGAAAAGGCTTACTGATGGTCGCCGCTGCCTATAGGACCGTATCGGCCGAGGCAGTCCAGGTTATAGCAGGTTTCCCACCGATTGATCTCATGATAGCAGAGAGATGTTGCCTATATAAAATAGGAGGCAGGTTAGCCGGCAATAGACGAATGGCAAGAGAAAGTACATATAAAAAGTAGCAGGAGAGGTGGGATAGTCTGGAGACGAAGGCTCAGTGGACAAAAACATTGATTAAAGACATAAGAAGCTGGGTCATGTGCAAACACAGAACCACTTCTTACTACATCACGCAGGTTCTGACGGGGCATGGTTCGTTCGGAACCTTCACTAAAAGAATCCGTAGAACCGAGGATGACACATGTAAAACATGTGGGCAAAGGGACGACCCGGCCCATGTCCTCTACGAATGTGCGAGATGGGGTGAGGAGAGAACCAGACTAAAAGAACAACTAAGATGTGACTTGCCTACGGCAACCGAGATCATTGGGAAAATGCTGGAGGATAAAGCAACCTGGAACGCGGTAACGTAGTAGTAATGAACAGAAAGAAAAAAGAGGATAGAAACTCTCAGGGATAAGTAATAGAATAAGGAAAGGGATTTTCAAAGGGGATGTGCGCTGATGTAATGACAACTTGTCCTCCCGGCGCACGTAAATCCCCAGGGATGAGCGAACAAAGAGGGTGGTTTAGTGGGTGAGAGTCCCACACAAACTCACAGCATTGCACCCGCCCGCTGTGAGGACGGCATTAGCTTAGGCTTAGGTTAGGTTAGGTTTCGTGCTCAGGAAGGTCGGGTTGAGGAGGCAGGAACTGACTCAGCCCAAATCCTCAACACGAGTTCCCTGGGATGGGGTTTGGTCTACCCGACACGACGCGTCCCAATGGCTCATAGGGTGTCTCCGAAAGGAGTGGTCGGTCGTGAGTCGCTCAACCATTTGTAAGAGGAAACACGATCGACCAACCTTCTCGGATAGGTGATGAATAAGGAACAAATGCCGTTCCCCAATAATTGCCCGCGGACCAAAAAGACATAGAGGAGTAAACCTCGAGAAAAAATTCGAAATCCCACGTTGTGAGCTACCGTGGCTACGGGATGAATGGCTGCGCGGAGTCAGTCTGGAACGTGTGCCTCTGGGGATACCTGGCGACATCTCCAGAGTATTTTAGCCTTAGCGGGGTAAGGGCGCACTGCCCCGCGGGACACTCTTTCGACCCAACTCTTGGGATCACATATGGAAATATATAAATCAACAGAAAAAAAGTCAGTTCTATTGGAAGTACAAGCAATGCTTAGACTAGCTAAAAGTAGATCGATTTCAAGTGATACGTTAAAGAAAAGGAAAGTCGCAGACACATCGATGGAGTCAGATGTGCAACTAAGCCCTTATAAGAGGAAAGAGAGCGCGGAAGCTTTCGTGCTCAGGGAGACACTGGACATGATCACAAAACTTGGAAAAGAATTAGAAAGCAGGATAGAGCAAAACACCAAAAAAGAGATTTAAGAGCTTGCAATTAAAATGAAAAGACAACTGGAAGTAATAAGTAGAGAATCTATAAGAACCTGGCTGGAAAACCATAAATTTGAAGAGGTGGAAAAAATGACAATTGATGTAGAAGTGCAAACCTCAAATCAAACGCATAGTAGCATTAGCACGCAGACTGGAGTGGAGGAGCCTATGGTTAATTTCAGTGAGATGACAAGCTACAAGCAATGGTCCGAACAAGGGAATAGGCATTGGGACGTAAGTACATTCACTAACACAGAAATTAAGGTTGGAAATCCATTAAACACCAAAGATGATACCGTAAAAGTAGTCATAGTGGGACCAAATACAAAGGATATGACGACTGCAGAATACAGAAAATGTATGTAGACAGGTACCCAGAGCTAACAGTCATAGAAGGCTATAATTGAACAAAAACAAATCACCACATCAAACAAAGGCGAACAAGAAACAACCAGAAAAATTATCAAACTGAATTTCGATGGAACGGAAATAGACTTATATAATAAACTCGGTAAACTTAAGACGGAAACAGCGGCCACTGAATGGGTCGCACTTCACAAAGTCCAAGGGATAAGCCTTAGCAGACTAAGAAAAATGGCTGAAGCAATTTTTCATTCGACAGATACGAAGTCTGTTATATACACAGATAAATTGGATCCAACGAAACCACAGGCTACAAACAGAGGAAGAAATTCTTACGCACTCGTTGTGGAAGAAAAAGGGAAGACCTATAAAGAAACTTTACAAAAAGTAAAAACGCTCCTGGATAAAAATAGAGAAGATGGAATTAGGGAAATTAGAAAAACAAAAGACAATAAGCTGCTTATATCAATGGACAAAAACGATGAAACTATAAAGAATATTCAGAATGCACTTAATTCGTCCGAAAACTCGGGAGGCACGAGAGTGTATACTCTGGGAATGGAGGACACTACGGAGACAGTACATATAAAGGGTTTTGACTCACTAACGACGAAAGAAGAAGTTATCAAAAGTCTGGAGGAAACACTAGGAAGCCTCGAAGATAAAAGTTACAAACTCGGAATGCTGGAACTTTGATCACAGCGCCGCGGAATGCAAAGGCACCGACAGAACAAACCTGTGTTTCAGATGTGGTATAGAAGGACACATTGCTAAAGAATGCAAAAACGAGGAAAACTGCCCACTTTGCCAGCAGGCAGGTCATAAGGCAGGAAGCGGGAAATGCAAGCAATTCAGAAGGCAGTTGTCAACGGCTAGAGCCGAAAAAATTAAAAATGGAAGATAATAAAGTCAAAAACGATCTTAGAGTTGCACAGCTCAATATGAACAGATGTCGTGCTGCACATGATTTAATGACTAAGGAAATTTCTGAAGGACTTATTGACGTTATCCTAGGACAGGAACCAAATAGGAAAATAGAATTTAAGGATTACTGCGATATTGACTGTGATAGCTTTATTAACTTAAACAAGAAAATACCTGTGATAACACATGTCGTAGGAAAGGGCTTCGTTGGCGTGGAGCTGGAAGACTTCTACTTAATTTCTTGCTATTTCTCACCAAACGGAGAAATAGATGATTTCAGTGTTTTACTAAGGGAGATGGAAGCAATTATAAAAAAGGAAGGGAAAGAAGTGATCATAGCGGGCGACCTCAACGCAAAAAACTTAGCCATTGGTTCCGATAACTACAATACTCGAGGGAAAATTTTTGAGGACTGGATAGCACAAAATCAAATGGTGGTACTAAACACAGGAGACAGCCCGACGTTCGTTGGGGCGGCAGGGTGTTCTCGAATAGACTTCACCATAGCAACATCGAGGATAAGTAAAAGGGTGGTCAAATGGAGGGTAGACGAAGAAACGGAAAATCTAAGTGACCATAGAAATATTAGATTTAATATCCAAAACGTGCCGTATGGAAAACTAACTTCTGGGAGTCAAGAGTCCGGGTGGAAAATTATACCAGAGAAAATGAAGAATTTTACTGGTGATATAAAAAACAAATTACAAGGTCAGTGTTATGATCCAGAAGCCCTAATTGAAGTCATAATATCAGTTATAAACAAACATTTCCGCAAAGTTAATACATCAATAAGACGGCGCACACCGGTATACTGGTGGAACTCTGAAATATCAGAAAAAAGAAAAGAATGTATTAGATTCAGAAGAATACTAACGAGACTTAGAGGAAGGAATTCTACCGAAGAAGAGAGAGCCGCTACAAGAGCACAACATAGGGTAGCAAAAAATGAATTAAGACAGGTGATTCTGAAAAGCAAGAAGAACAAATGGAAAGACCTCTGCAACGAATTGAACAACGATATATGGGGGAAAGCATACCAAATAATCACAAAACGAATGAAGCTGCGTCCGAGACAAAAAATTGACGACAATGTAGTTAAGGCACAAATTGGAAAACTATTTCCTGCAAAAAGCCGAATTGACTGGGTGAGTGAAGCAGTGGAGGTGGCTGGAATACCCACTTTCAGCAAAGACGAGCTCGCTACCGCAACCGCTCAACTGAAACTAAAAAAAGCACCTGGTCTAGACATGATCACTCCCGAGTTAATGATAACGGTCTCTAAGGAAGCACCAGAAGCGATACTAAAATCACTAAATAAATGCCTAAAAGAAGGAAAATTTCCAAAGATTTGGAAAGCAACTAAGTTAGTCGTGCTAGAAAAGCCAAAGAAAGACATTAGCTCTCAAATTTCGTATAGACCAATATGCTTAATAAACACAGCAGGAAAGCTCCTAGAGATTCTACTAAAAAACAGACTGCAAACCGAAGTCGAAGAAAAAGGATTAAGACACGAGAATCAATATGGATTTACCAAAGGTAAATCCACAATAGACGCAATAAGTAAAGTGCAAGGAATAGTTGGGCAAATTAGAAGGAAAGCGCTAAAAAATCAGGAATTTTGCATAATGATATTGTTAGACATTGAGAACGCTTTCAACTCGGCCCCATGGAGAGGAATTGAAAACTCTCTTGAGAGAGGAGGAGTAAGCAGCTATCTTAAAAATATTCTAAAGTCATATCTAAGCGAAAGAACAATAGTAACGGCAAGTGGTGAGAGTTTTGAGGTGACCTGTGGGGTCCCGCAGGGGTCCATATTGGGTCCAATATTGTGGAATATATTTTATGATAACGTGCTAAGACAGGAAATGGAGGAAGGGGTAGACCTTATAGCATACGCCGACGATCTGGCCATAGTGGTCAAAGCCAGGAACCGGGCACAGTTAGAAGACAAAGCGCAGTATGCAGCGCAACGGGTTCTCTGTACCCTGCAAAGAATAGAAGTAAAAGCAGCACCAAAGAAAACCGAAATAGTCATACTGGCAGGAAGAAGAACTGTCACAAAAGTAGAAGTAAAAATAGACGATGTGAACATTATAAGCCAAAAAGCGGTCAGGTACCTGGGTTTGTTTATCGACAAAGATTTCCAAATGAAAGAACATTTATTAAAGATATCTAAGAAGGGCAACGAAATGATAAATATTTTACTGAGAATAATGCCAAAGACCGGTGGACCTAAGAGCGGTAAAAGAAAGTTGCTAAGCACTGCAGTTATATCTGCAATGTTATATGGGGCACCAATTTGGATAGAAGCACTGAAATATAGAAAACATAAGAAGTTGTTAGAAAGAGTGAATAGAAGACTAGCTTTGGGAGTAACGGCGGCTTACAAAACGGCTTCGACTGAAGCAGTCTAGGTCCTGGCAGGTTTGCCACCAATAGATCTATTAGCAAAAGAACGGGTACAAATCCACAAAAATGGTAAAACTTATAGGCAAGAAGCTCGAGAAAGATTACTGGACGAGTGGCAAAGCAGATGGGAAACTTACAACGGCTGGGCAAAGGTCTTCGTGAAAAACATACGCAACTGGATGAACAGGAAGTGGGGCGATTTGGAACATTTAACAACACAAGCCATGACGGGTCACGGTGTCTTCGGGACTTATTTAAAAACTATTAAGAAGCAGGAAAATGATTGCTGTTCGTTTTGCAATCTCAGAGATGATCCGGAACACACAATTTTTCGATGCGAAAAATTTCATAATATCAGAGAAGTAGCAAGAGAAAAGTGCGGTGCAGAAATAACCAAGGACAATGTAGCTGAATTAATAACAAGTAAAGAGGATCACTGGAATGCGGTGACAGACATGATTAAAAACATAATGAATGAAAAGGTGAAAGAGGAGATCAGAAGAGAGGCAGCCCTGCCCAACGGTTAAAACTTATGAGAAGACTGTTGACCCCCTGAAGTAATGCTTGCAAAAGCGGTTCCAGGGTCGAAGAGGGGGGAAGTTTTTTAGTCGGTAGGCGGTCCTCAAAAAGGGCTGAATCCGACACTTCCTAGCCGCCAGACCACCAGGCTAGCGCGTGTTTAGAACATTTTGTTACCCCCCGAAAAAAAAAAAGGTTAGGTTAGGTTAGGTTAGATTAGGTTGAGGAGAACAGTGGAGGAAGAGGTTAGGCGAAAGGAAGAGGAGGAAGAAGAAGGAAATTTGAACAGGAGTTAATAGAAAGACAAAGAAAGAACAAAAAAATCAACAGAAGTAAGGACAGGATACAATCAACGATACTGGAAGAGGAGAAGGAAGAAGAAGGGAAGAAGAAAACCAAAAGGGAGACGAGAGTAGTGAGGGGGCACTACTGAAAAAAATAATATTCGGGGAAACTGGAAAAAAAAGGGAAAGGGAGGAAAGCAGGGTTGAGGGGGAAATAGAAAATAAAAAAGAAAGGAAAGAGGGAGAAACAACAACGGGAGAGGAGGAGGAAATAGACAATAAAATTCTAGAAATTAAAAACATGGTGGGAGGGGATGAAAAATTAATAAAAAATTAGAGGAGCTGAGGGAACTTATATCCAAAAAAAATTTGAGAAAAGTGCGGTGCAGGGAATGCAGGGAAGAGGAAGAAAAACAAAGAAAAAATGAAAAAACACAAAATATTATAAGGGAAATAGATACAGGGGGTGGAGAATATGAGGTATGGGAAAGATTAGCAGGGGAAGAATGGGAAGAGGAGGTGTATAAAAAAAGTGGGAGAAGGAAAGAGCGGAGAATGTTTTGAGGGAAAGACGCAGCAGCGCAATAATAATAGGAAAAGATGTGGGGGGGTTAACAGTAGAACTGATTAAAAAAGTAAGAGAAGATATGTGGGGAGTATTAGAGGAAACGGGATCAGGGGAGATAGAGTTAATAGAAAATAATATAAAAACAAAAAATAATTGGAGAACGTGGATGAACTACATGGCCAGGTTAGGGGACAAAGAGGGAGTATTTAAAACTGTAATAAACTTAGTTAAACTGGCAAAAGAAAAGGAAGAAAAAAACGTAAAAGTCATTATCGGGGAGGGGGTAGACAAAATCAAAATTAGGAAAGCACTAGAATTCGTGGGGAGGACCAGGGAAACAGAATGGAGCATAGTGACTAAAGGGGAAGAGATGGTTAGGCTAGGTGGTGGTGTTGGCACAGAAAGGGAAGGAGGGGAATCTCTGTTCATAAAAACAGGGACCAAAAAATACACGGACGTCCTCAAAACGATTAAAACCAATGTGAACGTGGACGAACTAGGAATCAAAGTAGAGTCGGTACGCAAAACAGGGGGGGGACCTGCTGGTCAAGGTAAAGGGACAAGGGGCCGCCGAACGTTTAAAAAAGGAAATAAACAATAAAATGGGAGAGATAAACATGACTGTGAAAAGAAGGGAAACCGTCTTCACCGTCATGGAGGTAGACCCATTTATATCCCCCTCCGAACTAAGAGATTCTATCGTAACATGGACAGGTCTAAAAAATGCAGATATAGTGGTAAAGGGGATGAGGGAGAGTAGAGGAGGGGGACAGACGGCAACCATAGCCGTCAGAGAAGAAATGGCGGCGGCCCTCAGGTCAGTGGATAAAGTAAAAATCCACTGGCAGTACTGTAAGGTAAGGGAAAGGTTCACCCCCCTAAGGTGTTTCCGATGCCTCGAATACGGACACAGCACCTACCAGTGCAAGGGGAAAGATCGTGGTAGGTGCTGCTTTAGCTGTATTAAGGAGGGACACCGGGCACAGGAGTGCCTGAACGAAGCATGGTGTCTCTCGTGCAGCGAGAGTGGGCATCGGACGGACACCATGGCGTGTCCGAAATATCGCGACGCGGTATTTGGTAAACAGAGATAGACCTCCGGACCTAATCGACACGCTTTCCTATAGAGAGTAAAAAAAAAATGGCCTCTAGCAAGACCGGTATCAGGGTTTTGCAGATTAACGTGGGAAGGGCTAGACTAGCTCATGACCTGACCCACGCTAAAGCTGCTCAACTCGAAGTGGATCTACTTATCGTTTCAGAACCTAATAAAAAACTGACTGAGGGGGGTGGTTGGGTACAAGATAAGAGAAAGGACGTGGCGGTATTATTCAGGAATAGGGATATTGGGGTGAGGAGGTTACAAAGAGAGGCGGGCTACGTCGTGGTCGAGCTTGATTGCGAGATCACGATCGTGGCCTGCTACATTTCCCCCAATGTCTCTATGATTGAGTATAGAAAAACAATTAAAAAAATAATGAATGCCGTCACCGACAATAAGAACTTTCTGATCGTGGGGGACGTCAACGCAAAATCGTCTCAGTGGGGATCCCCTATTAATGATGAGAGGGGTGACCTCTGGGACGACTGGATGGCCCAAATGAATATAATCGCGATAAATAATAGAAAACCAACGTTTGTGAGGGGCACTAGCAGGAGTCACATCGATGTGACTCTTGCTAGTGAAGGGTCATCCAGAAAAATCGCAAACTGGGATGTTCTCGACGATCATATTTTTACCCACCACAAGTTCCATCACCTATGACATTAAAAGCAAGACAATAAAAGCAAATAAAAACATAAACCTAACTTATAAAAATATATACAAGAATAAATTAATAGATAAAATAAAAAACTTAGGAATAGACAAAAAAAGGTGGTGAACTTCGAGACTCTACAGTTAGTACTAAAAGATATTAAAGATAAAGTAATAAAAGATAATAAAAACAAAAAAAATCATAATAGACAAATGCCATATTGGTGGAACGATGAGATAGAGAAACTCCGAGAGGATTGCCTCCTTGCCCGGAGGACATATACCAGAAGCGGGGGTGAAGAAAGTTATAGAGACACATACAAACAGAAAAAAAAAGCTCTGGGCAAGTTAATAAAAAATGAAAAGAAGAAATGATGGCGGGCCATATGTGAAGATCTCGAAAAGGATATATGGGGCGACGCATAAAAAATCACAATGAAAGCGTTGAGAGCCGTCGCCCCATACAACTTAAACGAAGAGCAGCGGCTAGAGGCTGCGTCGCTACTCTTCCCTAATAAAAGGTTAGGTTCCACTCCTAAGAGGTGTAAGACCTTGACATTGGTGGAGTGGCTCAGTAACTTCCTCTCTTCTCGGGCCGTCTCGACGGACGGGTGGAGGGGAGTGAAGCTAAGAAACAGCTCAAAAAACAGGAGTAAACCTGGAGAAAAAATCCGTAATCCTACGCTATTAGCCACCTTGGCTACGGGATGAATGGCTGCCCGAAGTCAGCCTTGAACGGTGCCTCTGGGATACCAGGCGACCTCCCAGAGAATCCAGCCTTAGCGAGGTAAGGGCGCACTGCCTCGTCGGACCTTTATTTCGTCCCCACTCGTGGGATTCGTCTGGATACATTTAAAAAACAAAGTACAAAACGCCGCAGGAGGGGGAATATTTCGTCGGAGACAGAGGCATCTCTGTCTCACGATAGAAAAAGACAAGTTGTTGATGAGGAATGCACGTCGTCTTCTGGTGAAGACGACAATAAAAAATTTGATGAGGAAAAAACGGTCGAGTATGACCTCGCCCGGGAGCTCTTCGAGCAGGAGCTAATCCAAAAACATAAGGAAATGGTTAACAAATCCTTCGCATCTGTCAGACAATCGACAATGATGGATGAGGAAGTTGAAGAGGAGAAGGAGTCAAGCGACGAGTTTGACTTCAGAAAGTCTGACCTATTCTCGATCCTACTAGGTATCGAGAAAAAGGTCAGCACACCCTATTGGTGCCAAAGCACCAATAAAGAAGAAAAAAGCCAAAAAAAAATCCTGGAGGGAGAAAAACTCCAGGAACGACGAAACAGCCCCAGAGGCTATTAAACAAAAGCTCAGCGAAGTGGAACAGATCCTCGCGAGCCTTAATATTGAAAACGAAGATATTAAAAGGAGGATGGGGGAAATGAGAACCCTCACAAAAAGATTAAGCAAGGCTACGGATGGAAAAAATACATCCGATATTACATTAAGCGGCATTAAATGCAATGAATGCCGGAAAGAAGCCGAAAATCTTAAAAAATCGGAGGCTGCCAAAAAAATCATGGCAGCCTTGGAAAAGGGAGGTTCCTTCAAAGATTTTGAAGGAATCAAAGATAAATTTTGGGAGGACAAAGTGTTCTCCAAAACCAAGATTCTCCCTATGAGGAGCCAGGACGCGCTGGATAGAAAGGACTGTATGGTCCTAATAAATCCAAGCACTGAAAAAGAGACAGTAAATATGACTCCTGAAATCAGGGAGTTAGCGGAAGCCCTTAATCCCGGGGAATTCGAGGTTATCGAGAATTCGGTAACCTCCTTGAAAACAAAAAAAGCCTGGAGGCATTATGCCACCAGACTTAATGGAGAACCCGGCAAGGATTTCGAAATGATTGGCGCCATGGTCGGGGAGAACCTGGGCGAGGACACGAATGTCCTCATTCTCGATGGGGGGATAGCTCCCACGTGGAAAATTATAGAATTCACTGCTAAAAGCGGTGGAAAATACAATGATCATACACCCGAGAGCCTCCAGAGATAGGAGGTCGGAGGAGGGGGAATCTGTCCTGGTTAGGACAGGAGACAGGCCCTTCGCCGAAGTACTGAAAAGTATGCAAGAGAAAGTTGACGTTGCGAGCCTCAACGTCAACATTACAAGGTTAAAAAAGCAAATGGCGGTGACATTGTCATCCGCCTCAAAGGCAGGGGTCAGGCACAGACCCTAAAAAATGCAATAATGAATAAAATGGAGGAGGTCAGTGTTAGGACCAGAAATAGGGGGACGGTTTTTAGCGTCACTGACCTTGACCCGGCGGTCACCTCGGAGGAGGTGAAAGCTGAGGTCGAAAAACAGACCGGCCTACCAGGCTTGGTCGAAATTAAATTGTTTAGAAAAACAAACTTCGGAGGGCAGATGTGTCTTCTTTCCGTTCCGAATAACAAAGCCGGCAAGCTTAGAGAGATGGGAACCATCAAAATAGGATGGTCGGCTTGTAGCGTGAGGGAGCGAATAGCCCCTCTGAGGTACTTCAGATGTCTGGAATACGGACATAGTCTGACCTCCTGTAAGGGGGAGGACAGAAGCAAACAATGCCTCAATTGTGGCGGGCTCAACCATAGAGCCCAGGACTGTATGCCGTAGCGAAATGTATGGCCTGCAAAATAGAAGGGCACAGGATGGACACCATGAGGTGTCCAGAATATAGGAAATTAGTCCTTGGGAACAAGGACTAATGAGGTCTAAATCAATTAAAATGGACAAAAGGTCTTTTTACAACCTCTTTGTCCAGGATCTTGACCCCAAAAGAAGTAACCCAGATTTTAATATGTTAGTAATCGTCGCTGTTGCTCCTAGGTTCCGGCAATATACACCGGAGGCCTATTTTAGAACGTTGTCGTCGGTTGATCCCTATACTATCAACATGACGACAACAAAGGTTTTATTTATTTTTTATTTATATATTTATTTTATATTTATTTATTTATTTCATTTTATCTTATTTTAATCTAGATGTTAGACGAGCATATCCCGACTTCCTGGAACATATGAAATACACGGTCGAAAAAGCCAATAAAAAGATCACACAACTACGGAGACTGATGCCGAATGTGGGAGGGCCTGGTTATTGCAAGCGCAGGGTTCTGTGCCAAGTAATGCACAGCGTCCTCCTGTACGCGCCGCCAGCCTGGCGCGAAGCCATGAAGATACAATCATACAAGGAAAGATTAATGGCCGCGCAAAGAAAAGGCTTACTGATGGTCGCCGCTGCCTATAGGACCGTATCGGCCGAGGCAGTCCAGGTTATAGCAGGTTTCCCACCGATTGATCTCATGATAGCAGAGAGATGTTTTCTATATAAAATAGGAGGCAGGTTAGCCGGCAATAGACGAATGACAAGAGAAAGAACATATAAAAAGTGGCAGGAGAGGTGGGATAGTCGAAGAAGAGGAGACGAAGGCCCAGTGGAAAAAAACATTGATTAAAGACATAAGAAGCTGGGTCATGTGTAAACACAAAACCACTTCTTACTACATCACGCAGATTCTGTCGGGGCATGGTTCGTTCGGAACCTTCACTAAAAGAATCCGTAAAACCGAGGATGACACATGTAAAACATGTGGGCAAAGGGACGACCCGGCCCATGTCCTCTACGAATGTGCGAGATGGGGTGAGGAGAGAACCAGACTAAAAGATACTAGGATGTCACTTGCCTACGGCAACCGAGATCATAGGGAAAATGTTGGAGGATAAAGCAACCTGGAACGCGGTAACGACGTACATGACCGTAGTAATGAACAGAAAGGAAAAAGAGGATAGAAACTCTCAGGGATAGTAATAGAATAAGGAAAGGGATTTTCAAAGGGGATGTGCGCTGATGTAATGACAACTTGTCCTCCCGGCGCACGCAAATCCCCAGGGATGTGTAAACAAGGAGGGTGGTTTAGTGGGTGAGAGTCCCACACAAACTCACAGCATTGCACCCGCCCGCTGTGAGGACGGCATTAGCTTCCACCCTACCTTGGGGGCAAAAAAAAAGGTTAGGTTAGGTTTCGTGCTCGGAGAGGTCGAGTCGAGGAGGCAGGAAGTGAGTCACCCCAAATCCTCGACGCGAGTTCTCTGGGATGGGGTTTGGTCTACCCGACACGACGCGTCCCAATGGCTCATAAGGTGTCTCCGAAAGGAGTGGTCGGTCCTGAGTCGCTCAACCTTTTGTAAGAGGAAACATGACCGACCAACCTTATCGGATAGGTGATGAATAAGGAACAAATGCGTTCCCCAATAATTGCCCGCGGACCAAAAAGACATAGAGGAGTAAACCTCGAGAAAAGAATCCGTAATCCTACGTTGTGAGCTACCGTGGCTACGGGATGAATGGCTGGGCGGAGTCAGTCTCGAACGTGTGCCTCTGGGGATACCTGGCGACCTCCCCAGAGTATTCTAGCTTTAGCGAGGTAAGGGCGCACTGCCTCGCCGGACTTTTCACACGTCCCAACTCGTGGGAACCAAATGGAAAACCAATTAAAACTTAAACTTAACTCAGATTTGCCTACTGTCCTACCAAAAGGACACTGAATATTACAGGAATCTTTGTTAAATTTTTTGAGATACAGTTATTTGAATCTAGATGTCGCTTGACCAAATGTCACACTAAACATTATTCTTGAAATTTCTTTTACAAAATCAGTGGAAGTTTATTGTTTTATTCAGCACGTGGTAAAACAATTTGTGATGGAAGAACCTTTACCTTTCCGCTTAGTTGGGTAAGTTTTTGAGGACTTTGTTTTATCCCATTTTTAGTTTTCGTTGAACATGCATGTAAATGTATGTATCAGGTTTTAGCTGATGCAGCTTGCTTATAAAAAGAACCGTTTTTAATCAATCAGTATCAGAAAAATCATGTGTACTTCTAGAAGGACAGTAGGCAAACCGATATTCTTTTACAGGGGTCTCACTCTGAATGAACTATTGCAAATCATTGAAGAAGATGATCACAATGAAGTTGATGACGAAATATCGCTTACAATTATGCCGCCCAAAAATTCTTGCGAGGAAGTTACTGATGAAGATTCAGGCGATGAAGATCATTTAGATATTAACAATTTGCCTGGATCACAACTTCTAGCCGAGGCAGAAATTTTTGAACCTAATGTTGAAGAAGATGTTAATATTTCTTTACCAAGCGATTCAGGTAGTGATGATAATGAAGAAAATCTGCCATTGTCGGATGTAAAACGTCTTCTGAAAAACTCCCAACATATATATGTGAAGAAAAATTATGCTTGGAGAAACCAAGACTTAACACCACCTAATAATATAGAAGTTCCAAAACCACAAATTGTTCAAAATGAAAATTCGGTTATTGAATTGTTTTCGTTATTTTGGGGTGACGAAGTTATATATTTATTTGTCTACTATTCTAATATGTACGCTACAAGCAAAAATAGGGTTGGAAACATAACAAAAGAAGAAATGAAAAATTTTTTCGCCATCCTACTACTGTCTGGTTATCAAAAATTACCCAGACGTAGAATGTATTGGGAAAATTCTTCTGACACGCAAAATCAGCTTGTTATAAATTCGTTATCTAGAGATCGTTTTGAGTATATTTTCAGTAATTTACATTGCTGTGATAACACGAATTTAGACAAGACAGACAGATTTGCCAAAGTACGATTATTGATAAATAAAATGAACAGTTTATTCCAACAGTATGCACCAGTAACTGAAAATCACAGTGTGGATGAAGCCATGGTGCCTTATTATGGTCGCCATGGCTGTAAGCAATTCATACGTGGTAAACCCATACGTTATGGGTACAAATTATGGACAGGTTGTACCAGCAAAGGGTATGTTATTTGGGTAGAGCCGTACCAAGGTGCCAAATCAGAAATAAAGCCCTGTTATAAGGAACTGGGTTTAGGACCATCTGTGATTCTGCAATATACCGACATAATCAATTCTATTCAAAGCTTTCCCTATCACATTTTTTGCGACAATTTCTTTACGACTATACCACTTCTGAGTGAAATGACTAGAAGAAATTTGAAGATAACAGGAACCATAAGAGAAAATCGCACGTCAAAATGTCCACTGGCAAATAAATCCCAGTTCAAGAAAAAAAGTAGAGGTTTTATTCAATACCAAACTAACGAAGAAAACACTGTAGTTGTTAAATGGCATGACAATAACGTTGTCACTTTAGCATCCAATGCCTTGCCTGTTCACCCTACTCATTCAGTTAGTCGTTATTCTCTCAAAGAAAAAAAGAAAATTAAGGTAGACCAACCTCATAATATATTTACTTATAACAAATATATGGGAGGCGTTGACAGGGCAGATCAAAATATAAGTCTCTACAGAATAGGTTTGAGAGGAAAGAAGTGGTACATTCCTCTTATATTTCACATGTTAAATCTTGCGGTTCAAAATGCATGGTAACTTCACAGGGAACAAAATGGAAAACTGGATCATCTAAGATTTCGAAGGAGAATAGTCATGACCATTTTAGAAGGAAACCAACGAAAATTTGCGAAGAGATCGAAGTTGTCACAATCACATAACTGTGAGATGAGATATGATCGTATTGATCACTTAATTGTGACACAAGGGAAGCAAACCAGGTGTCGCATGTGCCATAAAAAAGTCTCCACCAAGTGTGAGAAGTGTGATGCTGCATTACATGTTGTATGTTTTAAGCCTTACCATGTGAAAGAAATCTAATCAAACTTTATTTTTTTTCTATACATTTTTTGAATAAATTTATGTTACTTTGTTTTAAATAAAATTTTACTTTTATAGAAAATAAAATTATAGTATTCAAGTGACTACAGTCCTTCTAAAAGGACAGTCATTTTTCAAAAAAATTACAGATGGGAATCGAAAATTTCCAAATGATTATGTTTCAGAGACATAAAAACAACTACTTACAATAAGAAAGAACAAAATGAAAACAAAAAAAAAATTCAGGCATATCTGGGTTAAGAAGGAAGAGGAGAGAAGAAGGACTGTGGAAGAAGAAGTCAGGAGAAAAGAAGAAGAGGAAGAAGAAAGAAGGACCGCAGAACGAATTACTACTTTACGCAATTTCTAACGGGGCGTGGGCCTTTCAGAAAATATACTCATGGAATAAAAAAAAAACGAGAGACGACCTATGCCCCACCTGCGGTGTGACGGAGGTGTCGTGTCCACCGGCAAAAACAAAACGAATTAAAGAAAATAATAGGAAGTAATGGCACCCTGAGGTGTAGGAACATTATGATCGCTGCCATTAGAGAAAAGAAGGTGTACGATAGGGTAATATATATCGTTACGGGAATGATAAAAGCCAAAGAGGAAGAAAAAGAAAGCGTGACGATTTTTAATATGTAGTTGTAATTGTAGCGTGTGCCGTCTTAATTTATTAATTTTAACGATTTTATTATATGTCTATACACTGATTTTAAAATTTTATATATACAAAGTAAAGTTAGAATGCCGGAAAGAAGCTGAAAAGCTCAAAAAAGCGGAGGCTGCCAAAAAAATCATGGCAGCCTTGGAAAAGGGAGGTTCCTTCAAAGATTTTGAAGGAATCAAAGATAAATTTTGGGAGGACAAAGTGTTCTCCAAAACCAAAGATTCTCCCTATGAGTAGCCAAGACGCGCTGTATAGAAAGGACTGCATAGTCCTAATAAATCCAAAGAGCGAAAAAGAGTTGGAGAATATGACTCTTGAAATCAGGGAGCTGGCGGAAGCCCTTAATCCCGGGGATTTCGAGGTTATCGAGAATTCGGTAACCTCCTTAAAAACAAAAAAAAGCGTGGAGGCATTATGTCGCCAGACTTAATGGAGATCCTACTAAAGATTTTGAAATGATAATGGTCGGAGAGAACCTGGGCGAGGACACGAATGTCCTCATACTCGGTGGGGAGGTAGCTCCCTCGAGAAAAATATTCGAATTCACTACCAAAAGCGGTAGGAACTACAACATGGTTGTACATCCGAGAGCCTCCAGAGACAGAAGGTCGTAGGAGGGTAAATCTGTCCTGATCAGGACAGGAACAGGCCCTTTGCCGAGGTGTTAAAAACCATGAAGGAGAAAGTTGACGTTGCGAGCCTCAACGTCAACATCAATAAGGTTAAAAAAACAAATAGCGGTGCCATTGTCATCCGCCTCGAAGGTAGGGGTCAGGCACAGACCCTAAAAAATGCAATAATGAATAAAATGGAGGAGGTTAGTGTAACGACCAGAAACAGGGGGACGGTTTTCAGCGTCACTGACGTTGACCTGGCGGTCACCTCGGAGGAGGTGAAAGCTGAGGTCGAAAAACAGACCGGCCTAGCAGGCCTGGTTGAAATCAAACTATTTAGAAAAACAAAATTCGGAGGGCAGATGTGTCTTCTCTCCGTTCCAAATAACAAAGCCGGCAAGCTCAGAGAGATTGGAACCATCAAAATAGGATGGTCGGCTTGTAGGGTGAGGGAGCGAATAGCCCCTCTGAGGTGCTACAGACGTCTGGAATAGGGACATAGTCTGACCTCCTGTAAGGGGGAGGACAGAAGTAAGCAATGCCTCAATTGTGGCGGGCTCAACCATAGAGCCCAGTACTGTAAGGCCGTAGCGAAATGTATGGCCTGCAAAATTGAAGGGCATAGGATGGACACCATGAGGTGTCCAGAGTACAGGAAATTAGTCCTAGGGAATAAGGACTAAAGAGGGTCTAAATCAATTAAAATGGACAAAAGGTCCTTTTACAACCTCTTTGTCCAAAATCTAGACCCCACAAGAAGAAATTCGGATTTTAATATGTTTATAATTGTCGTTGCTGTCGTCTCTAGGTTCCGGCAATATACACCGGAGGCCTATTTTAGGAAGTTGTCGTCGGTTGATTCCTATACTCTCAACACGACGACAACAAAGATTTTATTTATTTTTTATCTATATATTTATTTATATTTATATTTTATTTATTTATTTATTTTAACCTAGGTTTTAGAGGAACGAATCCCAACTTTTACCACAAAATCCCAACTAGGATACCTACGGTTATAAATAAGATTAATATTACAATAAATTTCCCATATGATAGCCCGGGGTCACGTACCTTGCTGCACAGCGTGGTGAGAATGTGGGCCTGTTACAAGCAAAATGGCTAATGATAAAAAAATAGGCAAAAAACAGATAAACGTACTGCAAGTGAACTTGGGAAGGGCCAAGATAGCGCATGATATCGCCTTTGACGAAGCAAACAAACACCACATAGACATTATGATAATATCCTTGCCAAACAAAAACATCGCAAAAAAAAGGATGGCTCGTAGATAAGAATGCAGGAGTGGCGATAGCCATTATAAATAAAAACTTATAAATAGATAAGGCGCTTCGAGGTGATAACTGCGTACAAATAGAAACCAAGGGCACCATTATGACGGCCGTTTATATCTCACCTAATATCAGCGACAGAGAATACCAAAAGGCCATAGATAAAACATTCGAAACGGCTACCAAAAACAACGGAAGACGACTATCCATAATGGCCGGAGATATAAACGCGAAATCCGCAATATCGATGGTTTTCTGACGCAACCTCGTAACTCGATTTTTAACGATTTTGGGATTTAAACGGAAAATTAATCGGTAAATATCGTCGCATCGATCTGTAAAGTTATAAATAAAAATATTCATCCAATTTTTTTTTATTTAAAAAAATACAATCTCGTATCTCAATTCAAAAAACTATGTCATGCGCAATCTCGTATCTTAAAATACAATATGGCGCATAAACAAGTTCCCTCTCAGCCGTGTGATTTAGTTAAATGTTTTTAAAAAAATTTAACTACTCATATAATGTAACTATCACTGACGGTGAATAAACAATAGTTAATAAATACATTTTTCATTGGAATGTAGAAAAATATCACAGTAAGTATTAACAATACAATATTTATCAATTCTAACCTATTATTACTGACACATTTCTCACATGACACTAAATTTTATATTTTTTAGAGTTAAATATGTCATCCGAAAATATAAATAATAATACAAGTGACAGTCAAGAAGTAGAAATGGTACTTGATGAAGCTACTGGAGTTTTTGTTCCTGTGGAATGTACACCAATGGACGAAGATGAGGAGGAGAATGTTGATTCTAGTTTATTTATAAATATGCACTTAGATGAAACTACTGGACTATTTGTAGTAGATTCAGATCAATCACATTCATCACGTGGATTGTTAAATTCCTCAAACTCTTTAGTTTTGAACCAAACTGACAGTGCAACTAGTGACGTAAGTCCATCTCGTCCATCAATAATTACTCTTAGTGAGCATTCAGGAATTATATCAAAAAAAAGGGCTCGTAAGAATCAAGGCGAAACTAAAGACTGGGAACGAAATAAAGTAAAAAAAGCTCGTGAAGAAGGTAAGGGTTATTTTAGCATAACTAGGAAAAAGAGTGAGAAAAGTTCATTAACTCAAAGAAATGAAAGAAAAATAAAACCAGGATGTACGTCAAAAAAATGTGCTGCTAGTCATAACAAAAAGTGCAATGAAATTTCTGAAAAAACAAGAAAAAAAATTTTCAGTTCATTTTGGAAGGACTTAAGTTGGGACCAAAAGAAGTCTTACGTGATCTCTCTTGTTACCAAAGAAATTATTCCTCGGAAAGAAAATTCAAAGGACTCTCGGCGGAATTTCACTCTTAAATATTATCTGATGGTCAATAATCAAAGGTTATTAGTATGTAAAAAAATGTTCTTGAGTACATTGAGTTTAGGAGAATCCCAAGTTCTAAACTGGGTAAAGAAAAGTGATGATTGCGGTTTATTGAAAAAAACAAAATTCAAAAACACTAGAAAAAATTCTAAAGAAGTCAAAGGAAAGCTATCACATGTTGAGAATTTTTTAAATAAGTTGCCCAAGATGGAGTCACACTACTGCCGAAAAGATACTTCAAAATTATATTTAGATAATTTATACAAGTCTGCTCAAGATGTATACCGGGATTTTTCAAAATCTATGAAAGAGCTGAATATTCCAGACAATGAAGTGCTTAGCTATGGATTTTTACTTAAAAAAATGCAATCTATGAATATTGACATTTTTCAACCGCGTAAAGACTTCTGCGATACTTGTTTTGCTTTTAAAAATAAAAATATATCTATAGAAGAGTACAATAATCATGTGAAAGAAAAAGACCGTGCTCGGGATGAAAAAGAACAAGATAAAACAAAGACTATTGCTGGAGAGATCAAGGCATTCACTGTAGATGTCCAGGCTGTGCAAATGATACCACATTTACCAGCAGGTGCTCTTTACTTTAAACAGAAATTAAAGTGTCATCAATTTACAGTGTATAATATAGCTAATGGAGATGTATTGTGTTATGTATGGCACGAAGGTGAAGGTGGCATGGATGGTAACGTTTTTGCGTCTTGTCTTCTTGATTTTTTACAAACCGAAGTTGAGCTTGATACGCCGATTATATTTTACAGTGATGGTTGCAGTGCCCAGAACCGCAATGTCACTATAGCTAACGCTTTATATCAATTCGCTGCAAAAAATAATATTAAAATATGTCAAAAATATTTAGTTAAAGGTCACACACAGATGGAATGTGATTCGGTTCATGCAGCAATAGAAAGACGTAAAAAAGATCGCGAATTGTATGCACCGTGTAACTTTGTAAAAATTATTGGAGAGTCTAGGATGAAAAAACCGTACAAAGTTAAATATCTTGATTATAAATTTTTTAAAAATTACTGATTTAAAATTTTACAAATCAATTCGGCCTGGAAATAAAACTGGTTCACCAACAGTATTACAGTTGAGAGGATTAAAATATAGTCAAGACAAGATAATGTTTAAGTTATCCTTTGATAACGAATGGGAGGATCTTCCACAACGTTTGAACAAAAAAATTTCTGTCAATACTGATATTAAGGCTTTATATTCTAAAGAAATCCCATTAACTAAACAAAAATACATGGACTTATTATCTCTCAAACAATTAATACCTAAGGACTATCACTCTTTTTATGAAAATTTAAAATACGTGAATAATGAAAATTAAAAATGATATTTTTTTAAATCTGCAAGTATTGTCTGTAGGCAATGAAAAAAAATAATATTTGATGATTATTTGATTTTATAATTCTATTCGAAAAGCCAATGAAAGTGATTAAAAGTATTAATGAAACTATGTGATATTAATACTAATACTAGAATTAAGACAACAAATTTATCTAGATTTAAAAGAGTAATATATTGTAGTAATTAAGAACTCTTATTATTTAAAAGTTAAACAATAACATTTTTATTCGATTAAGAATGATTTAAAAAGTTAATTTGTTCGCAAAATAAAATAATTAACAAAACTTTTCCATGTACTTACATTTGTAAAGATTACTACGCAATCACGTATGTTACGTTTTTTCCTCTGCAGCAAACACGTATCTCAGAAAATAAAAGAAAAAATAATGATTAAATGTTTTAAATGCTAAACTTATCTCAAAAATTTATTAAGAGAGTGAATATTTTTTAAATTAATAAAAAAAATTTTCAATTTCATTATAAAATGTTTTTTGTCATTCCTGAAAAGTAGTAGTTTTTGAGATACGAGGTTGCGTCAGAAAACCATCGATATGGGGATCTCCTATATCTGATATAAAAGGACAAATGGTAGAGGAGTGGTTGGCTCAAACAGGATGGGTAGCAATGAACAACGGCCATCACACCTTTGAAAGAGGTAACTCTAAAACACATATAGACGTTACTCTCTGTCATACCAGTCATTATAATAACATCACCAACTGTGTACAGAATATGTCAACCCCTATACACACCATGGACATATTCGATATCAGATAAAAACGAAAGGAGCAATAAAAAAGATGAGCCCTAACAACAGGAAAAGGACTTACTTGAACACTGAAAAGTACGTAGAAATACTAAAAAAAAGTAATGGAACATACGAGGAAATAGTGAAGGCATATAAAGATGCCTCCAGTAATAACGACGCTAACACCTCGATGCAACCATTCTGGTGGAATCCTGAAATTGAAAATGCCAGAAATGAATACAATAGACAAAGACGTAGATATACCAGAGAAAAGCTCCCACAGCTAAGACAAAAGACAGTATGAAGGAACAAAGTAAACTACTAAAAAGATTAATTCTGCAAGCCAAAAAGAGATGTTGGGAGGACCTCATGAAAGACCTTGAAAACGACATATGGGGTCAGGGTTACAGGATAGTGACGCCCTATATGCCTGATCAACTCTTTCGGAAAATTACTAGAACGTATGATTACAAATAGATTGGCTGAGGAGATCGAGAAAAAGAACCTCTTATCTCCGCACCAGCATGGCTTCCGACCCAAAAGATCAACGGTGTCGGCAATTGATGAACTAAAGGAAATGGTAGGTAAAACCAGCTGCAAATGGGGTGTACTTGTTGCTGTTGATATGAAAAATGCCTTCAATACCGCGAAATGGCATAAAATAGTGATGGCTTGTAAGGATAACGGAAACAGCCCATACTTAACGAAATACATAAAGAACTATCTGAGTGGCAGGAGGGTGACTTCCGGCATCATTTCACATAAGTGCACGATGGGTGTTCCGCAGGGCTCGGTCCTTGGACCAGTCCTGTAGAACATTATATACAACGGTATACTAGAATTGGAGTACATCCCAAAAGTTTCCACTATCGCGTACGCTGATGACCTCGTCTTCTACATCGTAGGAGACAAAGAAAATGAGGTCAGGAATAGAGCAGAGAACACTGTAGCTATAGCGGTTCGTTGGATAATAAGAAACGGACATAAAATTGCCCCTTCAAAATGGTAGTGGAAAGACAAAGAATCGAGGCCAAAAAGAAAATATCTGGGAGTGATCATAATGAAAAACCTCAACTTCCTAAAACACATGAAATATACGGTCGAAAAAGCCGATAAAAAGATAACACAATTACGGAGACTGATGCCGAATGTAGGAGGGCCTGGTTATTGCAAGCGCAGGGTTCTGTGCCAAGTAATGCACAGATGGTCGCCGCTGCCTATAGGACCGTAACGGCCAAGGCAGTCTAAGTTATAGCAGGTTTCCCACCGATCCATCTCATGATAGCTGAGAGATGCTTTCTATATAAAATAGGAGGCAGGTTAGCCGGTAATAGACGAATGGCAAGAGAAAGAACATATAAAAAGTGACAGGAGAGGTGGGATAGTCTGGAGACGAAGGCCCAGTGGACAAAAACCTTGATTAAAGACACAAGAAGCTGGGTCATGTGCAAACACAGAACCACTTCTTACTATATCACTCAGGTTTTGACGGGGCATGGTTCGTTCGGTACCTTCACTAAAAGAATCCGTAAAACCAAGGATGACAACTATCCCATGACCTCACCCACGCTAAAGCTGCTCAACTCGAGGCAGATCTTCTTATCGTTTCAGAACCGAATAAAAAACTGACTGAGGGGGTTGGTTGGGTACAGGACAAGAGAAAGGACGTGGCGGTATTATTCAGAAATAGGGATATTGGGGTGAGGAATATACAAAGAGAGGCGGGCTACGTCGTGGTCGAGCTCGATTGCGAGATCACGATTGTGGCCTGCTACATTTCCCCCAATATCTCTATGATTGATTATAGAAAAATAATAAAGAAAATGATGAATACCGTCACCGGCAAAAAGAACTTTCTGATCGTCGGGGTGTTAATGCAAAATCGTCTCAGTGGGGATCCCCTATTAATGATAAGAGGGGTGACCTCTGGGACGACTTGATGGCCCAAATGAACATAATAGCCTTAAACAACAAAAAACCCACGTTCGTAAGGGGCACTGGCAGGAGTCACATTGATGTGACTCTTGCTAGTGAGGGGTCATTCAGAAAAATTGTAAATTGGGACGTTCTCGATGATCAGATATTTACCTACCACAGGTTCAACACCTTTGACATTAAAAATAAAACAATCAAAATAAATAAAAACAAAAATAATAATAAAAATATAAATAAAGAAAAACTAATAGAAAGAATAAAAAATATATAAGCAGACAACAAGGTGGTGAACTACGAGTCTCTTCAGTTAGTATTAAAGGATATTAAAGAAAAAGTATCAAAGTAAAACAAAAACTAAAAAAATAACAACAGGCGAATGCCATATTGGTGGAACGATGAGATAGAGAAACTCCGAGAGGATTCCCTCCTTGTCCGGAGGACATACACAAGAAGCGGAGCGAAGAAAACCTACAAACAGAAAAAAAAGCTCTGGGCAAGTTAATAAAAAATGAAAAGATGGCGGGCCATATGTGTAGACCTCGAAAAGGATATATGGGGCGACGCATATAAAATCACAATGAAAGCATTGAAGGCCGTCGCCCCATACAACTTAAACGAAGAGCAGCGGCTAGAGGCCGCGTCCCTGCTCTTTCCTAAAAAAAGGGAAGAAAACTTCTCTAGGTAGGGCAGCATCGACGCGGCTCTGCCAAAATTCACAACGGAAGAAATCCTAGCCGCAGCCGAAGATATCAAGCAGGCCTGAAATTATTACATCCGTTCTTAACGAACTACTGTGCAGGCAAGTGTTCCCCAGAGAATTAAAAATAGCAAATTTAATATTGTTATTAAAACCTGGGAAACCCCCCGATTCGCCGGCCTCATATAGGCCGGTATGCTTGTTAGACTGTCTGGGAAAATATTACGAAATCCTAATTGAAAAAAGATTAGAAAAGTTCCTGGACAGCAAAGCAGCTCTATCGGATCAGCAGTACGGCTTCCGCTAGGGTCGATCAGCAGTGGACGCCGCAAAGTGGGTACACGATGCGGCGGAAACTTCTAGAAGAAAATTGGTAGTCCTCGTCATGTTAGACATCAAAAACGCATTTAATTCAAATAACTGGGGCTTCATAATACAAAAATTAAATGAAATGGAGGCCCCAGGGTATTTAGAAAATATTATAAAGGACTATTCAACGGAAAGGAGAGTATGCGTATCGAGAAGGCAGGAAATTAAATTGACCGGTGTTAGGACCGACCCTTTGGAACATATTATATGATGAGGTACTCCGATTAGAACTGGAGGGCGGCGCCAGATCAATCGCATACGCTGACCACCTAGCTATATTAGCTGAAAGCGATATGAATTGGGGCAGCGTAGATATAATAAAGGAAAACATGATAAGCATTAAAAGCTGGATAGAGCAGATGGACCTACAAATAGCAGTAGAGAAGACGGAAATAATAGTGCTCAGAGGTCCAAGAACAGTCCGGGATCAAATCCAATTTGATCTCGGAGGGCATATCTAATCAAGTAGCAGGATTGCTGTCAGTTTTAACATTCTTGACAAAGTCGGAAATTTAAAACATGACATATCAAATCTCCATAGGAAGCTGAAAGAATTAACTGGTAACACAAAGAAAAGAATACCATACATAACAAGGATTAGCGAACAAAGGATCCAGTTAGAGAAAGAACATATAAAAATGTGTTGGGAAGAATATATTCTACAGCTCCTTCGGGACAGAAGACCACAAGACATAGATCTACCAAGTACTGACGAATGTCTTGATATTTTAGAATCAGAAGTCAGAAATGCACTAACAAATAGCAAAAATGGAAAAACACCAGGATTGGATGGAATACCAATTGAACTATTAGAAGCATTAGATGGATCGAACTTGAAAAACTTCACTAAGATACTGAATAATATCTACCAACAAGGAAATATACCATAAGAATGACTGAAATCAGTGTTCATACCGATACCCAAAAAGAATAACCCTCAAACATTCGATCAATATAGATAAATTAGCCTGATGGCACATCCTTTGAAAATATTATTGAAAATAATACAAAATAGAATTTATAAGAAATGTGAGCAGCAACTGGATAATACCCAGTTTGATTTCAGAGGAGGAATGTGAACTCGTGAAGCACCCTTCGCGATGAATGTTCTCCTACATAAATGCGTGAATACAATAAAACTATTCACACGTGCTTCATAGATTATCATAAGGCATTTGACAGGGTAAAGCATATTAAATTTATTGAAGAACTTTAGAATACCAATCTCGATGCAAAGGATGTAACGTTAATGAAAAATATATATTAGAATCAGACGGCGGTAGTAAAGATAAATAACTTATTAACAGACGAAATACCAGTTGAGCGAGGAGTAAGACAGGGATGTGTGCTGTCGCCAGTCCTGTTTAACTTATATTTTCAAGTTATATTCAAAAAAGCACTATGGGGAAGAACAGAGGGAATGAACATTGGCGAAGACGTAATAAATACAATTCGCTTTGCCGATGATACGGTGTTATTGGCTCATAGTCAATTGTGTGAGCTCCTGCTTTCGGCATGCTCTTGATATACCCAAGATAAGTGTAACCTGAGATAATAATTTGCGTATATCCGCACGCAGCAAGAACAGATAGTCTATATATATAAAAGAAAGTCGTGTTAGTTACTCAAGAACAGCTGAACCGATCTAGCTGAAAATTGGCAGGGAGGTAGTTTAGAACCAGGAGAAGGACATAGGACTTTTTATCTCGTTCGAAAGCATTCCCGTGTGATTTGACATGAAATTTATCCCGTTCGATAGCATTCCCGTGTGACTTGACATGAAATGTCAGTCACTATAAAATGAATTATTACGCATATCGTTTGATGATTCGTCAAAATGCTGACAACTATTTGCTGAGGTTTCGTCGATTGTTTCAGCAGTATTGCGTTGACATGTATGTAAAAATAGAAACGGAACGTTTAACATTCATTAGGTTGAACCAAGCCAAACTGCGTTCTGAGCAGTACATCCATTTACGTGATGCAGTTAGTACTGAAGGAAATGCAGCTAATATTGGTCGATTAACTATTCTGCCGGCGACATACATTGGTAGTCCACGTCATATGCATGAATATGCACAAGATGCAATGACATATGTTCGTCATTATGGTCGGCCCGATCTCTTTATTACTTTTACCTGTAATCCAAAATGGATAGAAATTACTCAATTGCTACTTCCCGGACAAACATCAAGTAATAGACACGACATCACAGCACTTATATTCAGGCAAAAAATTCGGTCCCTGATGAACTTTATTGTTAAACAACGCGTCTTTGGAGATACTCGATGCTGGATGTTTTCAATCGAATGGCAAAAGCGAGGCCTGCCGCACGCACACATTCTTATTTGGTTAGTGGAAAGAATTCAGCCTGACCAAATAGATGATATCATATGTGCCGAGATTCCTGATTATGAAGTCGATCCAGACCTACATGATGTTGTTACTACTAATATAATTCATGGACTGTGTGGTGCTATCAATCCCCAATCACCTTGCATGATCGATGGAAAATGTTCTAAACGATATCCACGGAAATTAACGGCGGAGATTGTCACTGGCAATGATGGTTATCCGCTGTATCGGCGTCGATCACCAGATGACAACGGTCGAACTGTCACAACGAAAGTGAAAAGAATGGATTTCGTTGTCGACAACAGTTGGATTGTTCCATATTCGCCACTTATTTCTAAATCGTTCAAGACACATTGCAACGTTGAATACTGCAATTCAGTTAAGTCCATAAAATATATTTGCAAATATGTCACGAAAGGCAGTGATATGTCGGTTTTTGGATTACAATCCTCGAATATCAACGATGAAATTTCACACTATCAAGTTGGTCGTTATGTGAACTGTAATGAAGCGATTTGGCGTATATTCGCATTTCCCATTCACGAACGTCATCCTACTGTTACGCATTTGGCGGTGCATCTGGAGAATGATCAACGAGTATATGTCACGGCTTCGAATGCTACGCAACGTGCTGAAACACCTCCAGCAACTACATTGACCAGTTTTTTTGCAATCTGCCAAAGCGATCAGTTTGCACGAACTTTGCTTTACTCGGAGATGCCACGTTATTATACTTGGAATGCTTCATCGAAGAATTTTCAAAGACGGAAGCAAGGCGATGCGGTTCCTGGGTATCCAGATGTGCGTTCTACTGATGCTCTTGGTCGTATGTATACAGTTCATCCAAAGAATAATGAATGTTTCTATTTGCGCTTGTTGCTGATAAATGTGCGTGGGCCAACTTCATTTGAGTCACTACGAACTGTTAATGATGTAATATTCCCAACCTATCGTGCTGCATGTGAAGAATTGAAGTTATTAGAAAACGATAGTCATTGGGATACGACAATCGCTGAAGCCATTATCTCTGCATCTCCAAGTCAGATACGCACATTATTCGCTATCATAATTTCGACATGTTTTCCATCAAACCCATGTAATCTGTGGCACAAATACAAGGATAATATATCAGAAGATATTTTACATCAAATTCGTGTCAGTTCCAGAAATCACGATATTGAGATGAATGAGGAGATACATAAACATGCTTTACTCTTGATCAAAGATATGTGTTACCTCATGTGCGGTAATTTATTAATCAGGTTAGGAATGCCAGCACCATATCGTGAAATGAATGACGCATTTAATCGAGAATTGGAACGGGAACGTGAATATGATCACCAGGAATTAGATTTAGTAGTAGTACCAACAAAAGGAAGTTTATGATACTTTAATGAAGGCAATCGATGATGAAAATGGTGATTTATATTTCCTAGATGCCCCTGGTGGAACTGGCAAGACATTCCTCACGTCATTAGTTTTAGCAATTGTTCGGACGAGATCTAACATAGCGGTTGCAGTTGCTTCTTCTGGAATAGCAGCCACATTGTTAAAAGGATGCCGTACGGCTCGTTCAGCATTCAAATTACCGTTAAATCTTCAAACTAATGAAGAACCAACATGTAATATTGCAAAACAAAAGTTTTAGCGGTATCGAAAATCATCATCTGGGACGAATGCACAATGGCGCATAAACGTTTATTAGAAGCACTTAACCGAACATTAAAAGATTTACGCAATGACTCGAGATGTTTTGGAGGAGCAATGATTTTACTGTCTGGCAATTTCCGCCAAATACTACAAGTAATTCCAAGATCTACAGCTGCCGACGAAATAAACGCTTGCCTCAAATCGTCAAATCTATGGCACTATGTGAAGAAACTGCAACTGACAACAAACATGAGAGTTACATTGCTTAATGATACATCTGCTGAAGATTTCTCGGAGCAATTGCTGACTATCGGTAATGGTCAAGTACCTGTCGATGAATCGAGCGGATTAATATCATTTCCAAATAATTTCTGTAATTTTGTCTCATCAAAAGACGAACTTATTAACAATGTATTTCCAGAAATTATTTCCAATTACAAAAATAATGAATGGTTGAGTGAGCGAGCAATTTTAACGGCTGAGAATAAAGATGTAGATGACCTAAATTACATAATTCAAAATAAGATCATTGCAACAATGCATTCATTCAAATCTATTGACTGCGTCACAAATGAAGATGAAGCCACCAACTATCCAATTGAATTTTTAAACTCTTTGGATGTGCCTGGCTTACCACCGCACAATTTACGCCTAAAGGTTGGCTCCGTAGTAATCATGCTTCGAAACATAAACCAACCAAAACTGTGCAACGGTACGCGTTTGGTGGTTAGAAAATTGATGAAAAATGTAATTTACGCTACGATGATGATAGGAAAATTCAAAGGTGAAGAAGTTCTCATTCCGAGGATACCGATGATCCCAACTGAGATGCCGTTTGAATTTAAATGACAATTTCCGATACGTCTTGCATTTGCCATGACCATCAACAAATCACAAGGCCAATCCTTAAAAGTTTGTGGTTTAAATCAGGAACATTCATGTTTTTCCCATGGTCAATTATACGTGGCATGTTCACGGGTCGGAAGACCATCTGCGTTGTTTGTTTTTGCGCCTGATAATAAAACAAAAAATGTCGTGTAACACAAGGTACTTAAATGAAGAGCAACATATGTACTAAAATACAGAAATAATTATAAATGATTAATGTAAGTATTTAATTTTTTTTGTATTTTTTCCAATTAAAAAAAAACTGCTTATTTATTGCCAATAAGGCGGAACAAAGTTCGCCGGGTCAGCTAGTCTTAATATATATAAATCTCGTGTCACAATGTTTGTCCTCAATGGACTCCTAAACCACTTAACCGATTATAATAAAATTTGCACACCATGTGCAGTTCGATCCAACTTGAGAGATAGGATAGTTTAAATCTCAAATTATAGTCGCAATTTTAATTTATTGCTAATTATTCGTCTGTTATTATTTGACAGTCAAAATTATCTGTTAACTCCAAATGATTCTAACAGATGTCGATACCTTTCGACTGGGTTGAGTAAGTAATCAATAGATGGCGCTGCTATGGTAAATCTACGAACGTGTCATATAAGCTACATTTTCACAGCATAATTACCACGTGTTGTTGACGCTATAAAATTAATTAAATTTATTTTGTAGTGAACGAAATACCGCATAATTCAATTATTTCCACTTTTTAAATTTTTGGTGTTAGCATAGCCGGCCACGTGTTACTTAGACTGAAATGTTAATTGAATTCATATTATAATGAAGATAATACAGTGAAATTAATCCTGCTTTTTACTTATTTGTGCTTCATTGATCAAAACTTTATAATTTAATTTGAATATATGTATGTAAGTATTATCACATAATTATAAAATTTAATTAAAATGTCAATGAAAAAATGATACACAATTTCCTACACTTTTTCAATAGTTGTACAAATATTTGTTTTTATTGTTTTTATTTAATCTCTATTAAAAATTATTTAGCACTTATTATTTCAATGTGCTATGATAACAAGTTTTTCAGATTTTTTTTCTTATATTTAAACGATTAAATTAGTATTTCAATTCTTATTGAAATTATTATTTAAACTCTATAATTTAAATATGTACATGTCAGTATTATCACATAATTATAAAACTTAATTAGAATGATTTTCAATTTTTTTTTCTCATATTTAAACGATTAATTTATTATTTTCAGTCAAATGCCACCGAAAAAATCTAACCTCAACAACGCGTGCACCAGAGAGGCACGACGCAAACATGTTGAAAGAGCTCAGCAATTACCAGAACAAATCGAAACAAGAAATGCAGCTCAAAGAATCAGGACTGCAGAAAGTCGTGCACAAGAATCTCAAGAACAGCGTGACGAACGTCTGCAACAGAATATTACGAGAACAAGAGCGACACGAGAACGAAACATAGCTACAGTACGAGTACTAGATCGACAAAGGCAACGGATCAGCCGCTCATTAACACGTGCATCATTCGTTCGGCTTGCCTTTGAATATGCACCAGATATTAACTACTCAGCGCATTCAAAAATTGCTATCGGTGGAATGGATAAAGTATGTCAATATTGTCAGGCATTGAAATTTCGGAATGAAGCAGCCGGCATGTGCTGCGCATCAGGAAAAGTTGTGCTGTCACCTCTACCCGCTCCGCCGGAGCCTTTATTATCCCTTCTTACTGGTAATTCAGATGATTCCAAATTATTTTTGCGTAAGATACGCAAATTTAATTCTTGCTTCCAAATGACGTCATTTGGGGCAACTAAAATTTGCGATCGTGCATCCGATGGACGTAATTTTGAAACTTCATTCAAAATTCAAGGCCAGGTGTACCATAAAATCGGATCACTGATGCCAATGCCTGATAACAATCCGAAATTTCTTCAAATTTATTTTATGGGCGATTGTGAAGAGCGCGTGACGACTCGGTGCCTGTATAATTTTATTGAACAAGCAGAGGAAAGAGCAATTGTGATATTATTGGAAAATTTTTTAGAAGATCACAATCAACTAATTCAATTGATCAAAAGAGTTTCGCCACGACTGCAAAATGACAATTATCAAATCGTCATTAAAGCCGACAAAGTACCATTAGGTGAACATGCTGGTAGATTCAACGCTCCAACTGTTGATGAGGTTGCTGTTATCATGGTTGGTGATCCAGTTGACGAAAGATCTATAAAAATTACACGGCGAGACAACACTGTCAGTACGATTTCGGATCTACACCGTTCATATGATGCACTACAATATCCATTAATATTTTGGCAAGGACAAGATGAATATCACCTCAATATCAAACAGTATGATCCAAATACCGGTAAATTTGACAATTATCTATTTATTTTCTTACTGTATGTATAGATTTTAATTTCGTATTGCATTTTATTTTTTATTTTTTTAGGTGATTACAGAAATAAAAAAGTTAGCTCAATGAACTACTACGCACACCGAATAATGGTTAGACAACATCAAGACAATTATATCCTTCGATATCGTCAGCTGTTCCATCAATACATTGTTGATATGTATGCTAAGGTCGAAAGCGAACGCTTGCGATTCCTTCGATTCAACCAGGCGAAACTACGATCGGAAGAATATATTCACTTACGAGATGCTGTTGCTGGAAACATCGATGGAAATTTAAATCCCAATGACATCGGTAATGCTTTCATTTTACCTTCAAGCTACATCGGCAGCCCACGGAACATGCAGGAATACATACAAGATGCGATGACTTACGTACGTCATTACGGCCGACCGGATTTATTTATTACATTCACATGTAATCCGAATTGGGAAGAGATACAAACTTTACTATTGCCAGGACAACAAGCCATTCATCGTCATGATTTAACTGCACGGGTGTTTAAACAAAAATTGAAATCCTTAATTGATTTTATTGTTAAATATTCAATTTTTGGTATCACACGTTGTTGGCTGTATACGATAGAGTGGCAAAAGCGAGGTTTGCCTCATGCCCACATTTTGGTTTGGCTTAAAGATAGAATCCGTCCTGAAGAAATCGATCAAATAATTTCAGCCGAAATTCCAGACCCATTAATTGATCAAGAATTATTTGATATTGTCACCAAACACATGATCCATGGGCCATGCGGTGCTTTCAACATGACGTCACCGTGCATGGAAAATGGAAAATGTAAAAAAAACTTCCCAAAGCCGCATACGAATGACACGATCACGGATATTGATGGTTATCCAATGTATCGCCGCAGAAGTACTGAGAATGGTGGCCACACATTTACAATGCGACTGCCGAACTTTCCAAATCAAGTTGAGTTTGATAATCAGTGGGTGGTACCATACTCACCACTACTTTCAAAAACTTACAAAGCTCATATCAATGTTGAGCTTTGCAGTTCTGTTAAATCAATTAAGTATATTTGTAAATATGTAAACAAAGGCAGTGATTTGGCCATATTTGAAGTACAAAACATAAATAAAAATGACGAAATAGCACGATACCAAATGGGCAGATACATTAGCAGCAATGAAGCTATTTGGCATATTCTCAGCTTTCCCATCCACGAAAGAGATCCTGCTGTCCAACATCTGGCAATACATCTTGAAAACGGTCAACGTGTATACTTTACTGGAGAAAATGTTCTCCAAAGAGCGTTCGAAGCTCCGAAAACGACTCTAACTGAATTTTTTACATTGTGTCAAAAACCTGATGTTTTTGGCCAATTCGCGAAGACATTGGTGTATGGTGATGTTCCACGTTACTTCACATGGAACAAATCCAGTAAAAAATGGGAGCCACGGAAACAAGGAAAACCACATCCTTCCATTACAGGCATATTCAAAGCTAAGACATTGGGGAGACTTTACACGGTACATCCAAAGCAACGTGAGTGCTTCTATTTACGTTTTTTATTGGTGAATGTTCCCGGACCAACGTCTTTTGAATTTTTACGAACAGTTAATGGTCGAGTATTCAATACATACCAGGATGCATGTCGTGAACTGCAATTGCTAGAAGACGATAACCATTGGGACTTAACGCTTGCTGATGCTGCGTTGACATCAACACCGAATAACATTCGTCAGTTGTTTGCAATTATTTTGACGACATGTTATCCCTCGCAAGCACAAACTTTGTGGGAAAAATATAAAAATTGTATGACAGAAGACATCTTGCACCGAATTAGACAAACAAATCAATGCCAAAACATAGATTATACACCAGAGATGTACAATGAAGCATTGGTCTTGATCGAGGATTTATGTGTTCTTATTTCAAATTTACCACTTAATCATTATGGTATGCCATCACCTAATCGTCCAGCCACCGACTTAGTCAATACCGATTTACAACGAGAAAAGCAATATGACCATGGAAGTTTAGCAACAATTATCATGAACAGTGAACCATTACTGACAGCAGAACAAAAAATTATTTATGATCGGATTATGCTGGCTGTTGCTGCTGAACAAGGCGGTTTTTTTTTCTTGGATGCACCCGGTGGAACCGGTAAGACATTTTTAATATCGTTGATTCTTGCCAAAATACGGTCGCAACAAAAAATCGCATTAGCAGTAGCATCGTCAGGCATTGCGGCTACTTTACTGGATGGTGGGTGAACAGCACATTCAACATTCAAGCTGCCATTGGACGTTCATAATAAACCAGATGCAATGTGTAACATCAAAAAGAATAGTGGAATAGCTGCAGTGTTGCGAAAGAGTTCTATAATAATTTGGGATGAGTGCACAATGGCACACAAATATTCACTTGAAGCATTAAACAGAACTATGCAAGATTTAAACAGCAATAATAGACTTTTCGGTGGTGTTATCTTACTTTTGTCTGGTGACTTCCGGCAGACCTTACCGGTTATACCTCGCTCAACTTTCGCGGATGAGATTAATGCATGTTTGAAACAATCATTCTTATGGCGAAGTGTTGAAACACTTCGATTGACCATAAATATGCGAGTACAATTGCAAAATGATCCATCAGCACAAATATTTTTCGAACAACTACTAGATATTGGGAACGGTAAAATAGAACTGCAACCAAATACGCAATGCATTAAACTACCAGACAATTTTTGCACTGTTGTTCAGGATAAAAATGAATTGATTCAGAGTATTTTCCCGGATATACAGAATAATTATTTGAATCATGAATGGCTCAGTCAACGGGCGATTTTGGCAGCCAAAAACGTTGATGTTGACGAAATTAACTTCCAGATACAACAGTTGTTACCAGGCGATCTGATGTCTTTTAAATCAATCGATACTGTTGTTGATGAAAATGAAAGTGTAAATTTTCCGATTGAATTTTTAAATTCATTAGATATACCTGGAATGCCACCACATAATCTTCGATTAAAGATTGGTTCCCCTATTATTCTCCTCCGTAATTTGAATCCGCCTCAATTATGTAACGGTACGCGTTTGGTCATCAAAAAGATCACCGGTAACATTCTTGAAGCAACCATTTTGGCTGGGAAGTTTAAAGGAAAAGTGGTTTTGCTGCCACGTATTCCGATGATACCATCAGATTCTACCATACCCTTCAAAAGGCTACAGTTTCCAATTCGTTTAGCTTTCGCCATGTCTATAAATAAATCTCAAGGTCAAACAATGTCCATTTGTGGTTTAGATTTGGAAAATCCATGTTTTTCTCATGGGCAACTATATGTTGCGTGTTCACGTGTTGGGAAACCGTCGAATCTATTTGTGTTAGCTAAAGACAGGTTAACCAAAAACATTGTGCACCGATTGGTGTTAAATTAAATTGAAATTGAAAGTATTTATAATTCAAAAAAAGAGACATTAATGTTTAAAAGTTTAAGACTGTCTGCCTTGCCTACCTCATTCATGATGTTTAAGCGTCACATGTTATTTACTGTATTATACTGTAATATACTTATTTGTTATAAAATTAAATGGAAATAATAAATCTGATAAATTTTTATTTTGTATTGATTTCTGCTTAATATCAAGTGTAAGAACATTTTAATTAATTGTGTTCAACGTACTTCCCCTTCAAATCTCAATCCAGTGAATTTGTATACCACCATCAACATTTTCGTCTTTGTTCGTAAATAATTTCATTGTACTAAAGGGTTATAGTAGTAGAAAGTCAAATAAGGAGATCACCATTTTTTTTTTCAAATACCATCTGTGTAAATAAGCATAGTGGACTCCGTGTCTGATGTTCTTTTATCGTTCCTCTTAGATTGTTTACTATAATGTAATATAACAAAAACTTCAGCCACAGCAACGCGTGGCCGGGTCAGCTAGTATTATATAAAAGTAGGAATTTTCATATATTTTAAAGAATAGAGTATGGCGGAAGAAGTTATGGACATTGATGCGATCCTAGAAATGGAGAAAATGTCACCAGAAGAAAGGGAAGCGGTGAGGGACAAAGAAATTGATAAGTTAATGAAAATTTATGATCTAATTGTCACTAAGCTAGGAGAGGGGGAGAAACCCATATCAATAGCTGAAGGTAACACTATCATAGACTTATCTAATCAAGTAGCAGGATTGCTGTCAACAGTTTTCACATTCTTGACAAAGTCGGAAATTTAAAACATAACATATCAAATCTCCATAGGAAGCTGAAAGAATTAACTGGTAACACAAAGAAAAGAATACCATACATAACAAGAATTAGCGAACAAAGGATCCAGTTAGAGGAGGAACATATAAAAAGGTGTTGGGAGGAATATATTCTACAGCTCCTTCGGGACAGAAGACCACAAGACATAGATCTACCAAGTTCTGATGAATGTCTTGATATTTTAGAATCAGAAGTCAGAAATGCACTAACAAATAGCAAAAATGAAAAAGCACCAGGGTTGGATGGAATACTAATGAAACTATTAGAAGCATTAGATGGATCGAACTTAAAAAACTTCACTAAGATACTAAATAAGATCTACCAACAAGGAAATATAACAGAGGAATGACTGAAATCAGTGTTCATACCGATACCCACAAGGAATAACCCTCAAATATTCGATCAATATAGATAAATTAGCCTGATGGCACATCCTTTAGAAAATATTATTAAAATTAATGAAAAACAGAATTTAAAAGAAATGTGTGCAGCAACTGGATAATACCCAGTTTGGTTTCAGAGGAGGAATGGGAACTCGAGAAGCACCCTTCGCGATGAATGTTCTCCTACATAAATGCGTGAATACAATAAAACTATTCACACGTGCTTCATAGATTATCATAAGACATTTGAGAGGGTAAAGCATAATAAATTTATTGAAGAACTTTAGAATATCAATCTCGATGCAAAGGATGTAACGTTAATGAAAAATATATATTAGAATCAGACGGCGGTAGTAAAGATAAATAACTTATTAACAGACGAAATACCAGTTGAGCGAGGAGTAAGACAGGGATGTGTACTGTCGCCAGTCCTGTTTAACTTATATTCTCAAGTTATATTTAAAAAAGCACTTTGGGGAAGAACAGAGGGAATGAAGATAGGCGAAGACGTAATAAATACAATTCGCTTTGCCGATGATACAGTATTTTTGGCTCATAGTCAATTGTGTGAGCTCCTGCTTTCGGCATGCTCTTGATACACCCAAGATAAGTGTAACCTAAGATAATAATTTGCGTATTTTCGCACGCAGCAAAAACAGATAGTATTATATAAAAGAAAGAATTTTGATATATTTTGGAGAATAGAGTATGGCGGTAGAAGTTATGGACATTGATGCGATCCTAGAAATGGAGAAAATGTCACCAGAAGAAAGGGAAGCGGTGAGGGACAAAGAAATTGATAAGTTAATGAAAATTTATGATCTAATTGTCACTAAGCTAGGAGAGGGGGAGAAACCCATATCAATAGCTGAAGGTAACACTATCATAGACTTATCTAATCAAGTAGCAGGATTGCTGTCAACAGTTTTCACATTCTTGACAAAGTCGGAAATTTAAAACATAACATATCAAATCTCCATAGGAAGCTGAAAGAATTAACTGGTAACACAAAGAAAAGAATACCATACATAACAAGAATTAGCGAACAAAGGATCCAGTTAGAGGAGGAACATATAAAAAGGTGTTGGGAAGAATATATTCTACAGCTCCTTCGGGACAGAAGACCACAAGACATAGATCTACCAAGTTCTGATGAATGTCTTGATATTTTAGAATCAGAAGTCAGAAATGCACTAACAAATAGCAAAAATGAAAAAGCACCAGGGTTGGATGGAATACGCAGTATTAGTGATGACGTCACAATTTGTAACTGTATGTAAACAAACATATCGACCATTTAGATACAATAGCTGTGATTTTAGATCAGTTATTATTTCCTTATATTCGAAAAAAAATAAATTATTTTAACTTGTATACATTCACTAGGACGTTTACTAAAGTATATATTCGACTCCAGTAGATGAGCAACGTATGTCTGACTACAGAAATAGGGAAAACCGTGTGTTAGAGAGAGAGCAGCGAGACAATGTGTAAGAGAGAGAGAGACTTCGTTTTTGCGCATGCGTAAAGTTATATATTCGTTGCGATGATAACAGCGGGAGCGCTGATATACCAAGTCGGTTAAAAGTCTTTGGGTTTTAAAAAATTATATATACCATTATTATTCGCTAATCTTGTAACATAAAAGTATAACGTATAAATAAAAAGAGATTTTTTGTCAATGTAAGGTATCACGCACGTAATCGAGACAGATTCGTTGCGATGATAACAGCGGGGGGAGCGCTAATCTTGTAATATAAAAATCTGCGGTTAACTGATAGCGTCTTATTACTGAAATACAGTTAAAAGTAACGTATACCGGGTGACTTAAAAGTAACATAAAAAAAACAACAATAACAATAATAATTATTTATTTAAATCATTGATAACTTTAACTTTATAAAAGTATACAAATTCTCTAAGAGCATTGTGTAACATATCGTTTGGTGTAATAGAACAAAATGCGTATAAAATTTGTAAAGGACTTTCGGAGAAGGTATTTTTACAGAAATCCAAAACATTATAATAATATTCACAAAAATTCAAATTTTCTAACACAGATATACGTTGTATAATCAAATTATTTAATTCTAAAATTTGCGATACTTCTTCTTCATCCATGTAATACTCAACACCATGTTTCTTGACTAAAATTACCTTACTGTCATCGTAATTCAATGGGGTGATGGTACAGTAATCTCCACATGGTAATGAATCAGGATTGAACTCGTCTCCGGTATGAAAGATATGTTGTGACATAATAATTGAGATAAAGGTATTCCATTCATAAGTACTGAAAGATATTTTGCTGAACTTAAGATTTGAGATAAGATAACAGCAGGTGTGAATGATCTTGCAGGACTTATTCCACATTTTACTTCATACCCCGAAATTGGATAATGTGTTGAAAGCAGGTAAATGTTTTCAGACTTGACAGCAGTCTCATAGTTTTCCAATATTCTATCTAACTCTGAACTGTAGTTACTCGAATCAGATTCGATGTCGACACAACCACTATCTTGGGAACTCATGTTGCTAACTGGGTTTGATATCCAAAGCTCACTCCAATTTATAGAGCTCTTTCAAGGTTTTTAGCGCGGCGAACCGAAAAAAAAAATCTATACAATATCAATATTTTCTATCCAACTGTTGTGTTTGCTATCCAAACCAAGCCACTTGACGTACATTTTGTTACCCTTTCTTCTTCTGAGCACCTTTTCAACTAAGTAAATGTCTGGATTCGATGTTTTCTGTAGTTCTTCATGATAGAAGCAGCCGCTGATTGGTGTACCTTGCATGTCTTCAAGTAAATACGTAGCAGGATTGGTAATTTTAACTTTGGTGATTTTGAATAGTTCTGTAGTCCAATTGGGTGTATATCCTTTTTCAAAGACATGCTTTGCCTTGGATATGCGCACAATGTCGCCAACTTTAAATATTCGTGGACCGGCTATCTTTAAATGACTATAGGTGTTATTCAAAATAGATTTTTCGTTGGATTTGTTGACTTGAGAAGGTTTATATTTTGATGTGGAATGTTTTGTATTGTTATAGTTTTGAGTTATTTCAGGCAGAATATCAATCCATTTGTAGGTGCCATTTAAACTGAAATACTTGTAGAGTTTCGATTTTAGCGTTCTTATAACTCGCTCTGCCATAGAGGCTTTCATTGTACTAAATACGCTATAATGATTTATGTTGTGTTTTCTCATTAAATTTTGAAATTTGCTGTTGTAAAATTCCTTTCCCTGATCAGATTGCAGATTTTTTGGTATTCGTCTAGTGTGAGCGAGAATGTCCGAGAATGCCCGAGTAATCTCCTCTCCGGTCTTCGTTTTTAGTGGGCGTGTCCACACAAACTTTGAAAAACAATCTATGACGACCAGTATCATTTTATGATTCCTATTTTGTGATGCAAAATTCCTCATCTCCGCAAGATCCATTTGCCAAAGATCGTCAAGACCCTTAATAATAGTGCGTCTCCGAGGAAATTTTTTCCGTATCGGTTTGTGGAGTTCGTTTACAAGATGAATTTTTTCTTTAGAATACATATTATGACGCACTACCAGCTAGCTTCAGCTCCAGACTGTTAATGCGGTTAACGGTATTCGTATTCATAACCTTAATATTGTTTACAATGCCCGAAACGTTAGTTTTCATATCAGAGACGGATCTGATAATTTCTGTAATTTCTTTTTGTAACTCACGTATACTCTCAACACACATGTTAATAGAAGCAGTGAATTCTTTTCGAATAAATATTTTGGCTGCAACAATTGAATCGTCAACGTATTTCTTCGTAGCTGCTACAGGGGAATTTCGCGAAATAAATGTATCAATTTCATTAGTTTTATTTTGTAAGTTAGTAATGTGCGCCTGTAATATGGGGATTTTCGTCTTATGAAGCTCATTTCTCATTTCGTTCAATCCTACAGCTAAATCCTTTATATCACGGTCTTGTTGCTGCAGCACCACACCATGTGCTTGAATTAATGGCGAGTTGATAGCACGTAGGTCATTCAACTGCACATCAACATATTTTTTTGTTGCAGCATCACTATTTGTTGTCGGTTCCTTAACATTACAAATTTTCATATTTTCAATATCAATATTACCGTCCTGTGTATGAGGTAACGTAATTTTCACTGGTAAACGTGCATAGGGCGTTTGATGTCTATGTCCGAATTTATCGACTGGCATAATTAAAATGAACAAGTTTCAACTTGTATTATTCTATTATATCAGCCTCCTTGAGTTCATTGATAATTGCTACTATTTCGTTGTCGTGTGACGTATTACCTGCCTCTTTTGAAGCAATCAACAACTTCAAACGTTCCACCAATTCATTCGCATCATCCCAATAAATATACTCCATAGGTTTATCATTATATCTTAAACGATCGATGCCTTTTCCTTTTGCCGAAGGAATCGATTTTAGACGAGTCAATACCTGCGACGATCTATTCGTCGTCGTTAGAGATTTTGTTTTGAATAAAGGTTTTATGATGTAGTGATATTTTTCAGTACTTGACCCCTTAAGACGATCTAACGTATCTAAATGAACTTCAGTTGTTGTCAAAAGATTTTTATAGTTCTGTAAATCTTGATCATTGTAACTGGGGTCTCGGTAAAATAGAAGCTCATACAAGCCTGGTGTTCCAATTACAAATCTTCCTCCTTTGTTTTTCTCAGGTAGTATGTTTATATTACCGGTTTTTCCATCAAATGCAATTCGACGTTTGCCTAATGACCAACCGATTTCATCGTTGAATATCAGACCATAATTTTTATCAATTTTATCATCTTTTTGGATGTAATCTTTAATGAACTGATGACTGAATATTGGTCCAAATAGTCTGCGAAAGCTTCCTGGGAAATTTCGGGGCGTATCTCTTCTGGAGATTCAGAACGTGTAATATTTCCGGATTCATCGGTTTCGGCCACCGGTTCCGTTTCGAGAAAAGGTGTAAACACATCATCAGGTTCTTCCTTCTTTATTTCCTTTTTTGGATTTAAATTTGTAATCGTTTTTTGTAATGTCCTTGAGGATTGCACAATTTCTTCAAGTGGTTTAGATATCGGCTTGAATAGTTTATTAATAGACTCATCTTGCTCTGATTTACCTAATTTCAACGACAAGTATTTTTTGCGAATCGATCTGGCAAGTTCGGATACTTTTTTCTTGCGCAATGCATTAGCAACCTTATCGTCAGACATTTTGGTATGGACTAAAGATGCAGCTTACAATTTTATATATTTATCGAATCCTTTGCGATACCTACCACCATTAAGGGTAAAATCCTTCATAATTACCAAAGTACCATAGCGATCACACCAACACTTTGAACACACATTTTTGAACGTGTCAAACGTCATGTCTGGAGATACGTGTTCGTCGAATATATGTTTCAAGTTCACCTCATCCTGCTTGAATAACACAATAACATTACAATTGTCGCGAATAAGCTGTTTCGGTATTTTTGAGTATGTTTGACAAAGATATGCAGCATCAATATCTTTATGTCTACACATGGAGTAGTATTCACGAATTTTCTGCTGACCGTCACAGGCTACGTCATCGAATAAAAAGATGGAATTTGGTCGAGCTTTCTCTGGACTAATTATTTCCTCATTGTCTTTAAATGGGAAATACCCAACACCCTTGACTTGCGCTATAACTTCTTGTAGCAATTGATACTTTGGTTGAAATAACGATTTTGAATGGACATAAACATTTTTGAATTTCGCGCCATTTGGATTGAATAGGAGCGCCAGCAAGACGTTCGTCTTACCACACCCACTGGGGCCACATATAATGACACGGAAAGAATTTGGCAACAATTTACCATGTTTGCCAACAGTTGGTGTTGAGGTGAAATCCAGATTTTCAATGGGTATAGTCTGCTCTTGTTGAATTATTTTCATTGTGTGTGTCGTTTTTCGTAGTACTACTCTTTAAATATAGGTGTCACCAATTAAGCGTATCAGTCTTAATGTTGGTGTTTGAAGGAGAGGGTATTTTGAATTCTCTCATCAATAAACTACCTATAGAACTTCACTTACCAAGCTATCAGTACTGTGGACGTAAGTAAACCACCCCCCACCCTTTTTCCGAAAAATTAATTATTTTTTTTTTAGCTGGTACAAAATTGGAAAAACGTCTTGATCGTGGAGATCCGGGCATCAACCCCTTGGACGCTGCTTGTAAACAACACGATATTTCTTACTGGAAGAATGGAAGAATAAGTCTCTCGAAGAACGACACAAAGCCGATCAGATACTTGAAGATAAAGCTTGGGCACGCGTCCAATCAAAAGACGCTTCACTGGGAGAGAAAGCTGCTGCATTACTTGTAACAGGCGGAATGAAGGTGAAAAGAAAGCTGGGAATGGGTTGTCGTCGTCGCAAACGTCGTTCCTTGCATCGAGATGTTATTCTGAAAGTGGGAAAGTCATTGAAGAGAGGAACATCTTTGAAAGACACCGCAACGTTTGCCATACGAGCAGCCAAAGCACTTATTAAAGAATTTGGTGGCAAAAAAGAAGTCGAGGTTCCTCGAGTAATACCTGTAGCGAAATCCGGAGGTTTCCTACCACTTATTCCTTTGTTTGCCGGTCTTTCGGCACTTGGAGCTTTGTCAGGTGGTGCAGCTGGGATTGCAAAAACCGTCATTGATGCTAGGCATGCGCAAAAGAAATTGGAGGAAGATGTACGTCATAATAAGGCTATGGAACGTGTAGGATCTGGTACTTAAAAAAAAAACAAAAAAAAACTAATAAAGCTACTCAATCACGCACTATCTGACTTTGACATTGCGCATTATGCAAAATTACTTAAAATACCACATTTTCGAGGAGTTTTCATGCGAGACACCCTCCCCAAAGACGGTCCTAGAAGACAAAAATGCGCAGTGGTTAATTTAGATGTCTCTAAGAATAGTGGGAGGCATTGGGTGGCTTACAGAAAGATAAACAACGATGTAGAGTATTTTGATTCATTTGGTAATTTGAAGCCGCCGAAAGAAGTTGTTGAATATCTGTGAAAGAGTGCGAGAATTTTCTACAACAATACCAAATATCAAAACTATAATCAAATAAATTGCGGACATTTGTGTTTGAAATTTCTACAGCAACAATGACGAGCGTAGAACTATTACTACAACATATCTAACTATTACTACAACATATCTACCATGGAAAAACATTGAATAGTTTTACTGCCGAAGAACTAAAGCACTTTCCCATTGAACATCTAATAGAGTGTGTAAGACCTTGGGAATTGTTGGATATGTGGCATAAACTTCCCAATGAATATCGAGGAAATTTTGAACTACAAATACGACTACCTTGTTTCATCCATTACAACCGACCTGATTGGACAACACATTGTGATGGTCCTCCGAGTTCTCAAGCCACTTGTTTTCTTTGTAACAATAAATAGAATAAACAAGTAGTATTATTTAAATTCAAACATCACCCGAATTCCATTAGTCACCATGTCACAGTTGCTGAGAGTAAACAGCATCAATCATGAATTTACCTTTCAACCTACTACGCCTATTGTGCTCGATCCGAATAATGATTACGAAATAGCTTTGCGATCTTTTCATTCTTATCACAGTATACCAAACATTGAAAATTGTAAGTTTTACTACTACGATACCAAGGGCAAGCTTCAAAGTTTTGATTTTCCCACAGGATGTTACGAAATTGCCGATCTTGAAGCGTTTATACGAGATAAACTGGGTGTGGACAATTCAACTAGACCAGAGGGTATATTTTCACTAAAACCCAATCACAATACGTTGAAATGTGAAATTTCCAGTAAATACAAAATTTCATTCAAAGAAGATAATAGTCTTGGGAGAATTTTGGGTTTTTCACCGAAAATACTCGACGCAAACAAAATACACTCGTCAGATCTCCCCGTCAAAATCATTAAAGTATCTAGTATTCGCTTCGATTGTAACATTACCACTGGAGCCTTCGATGCAAACAGACCTGCTCATACTATATACGAATTCGTCATACAAGTGGATCCAGGATATTCCATAGACGAAATTCCTCATAATTTGCTCTATTTACCTGTTATACCACAACGTGAAATAGCCAATATCACCGTCATCGCTTTAGACCAAGACGGTCAGCCTGTAAACTTTCGTGGAGAACTAAGTACGTTGGTGTTGGAGCTTAGAGCGCGAAGCAAATGGGACTAATAATAAATTATAAAAGACAGACTACAGAGCATTCAACTTCATTAGATAAGCTACCATCAAAGCTGAAGCAACTCACGTTCGCAAACAAATTGGTTCTGCAATCGTTGGGTTTCAAATTGAAAAATGACAACAATGTATGGAAAACGTCAACGCCAAAACGACAACATGCCTCCAATGTTTGATATCTACCGTAAGCTGATGTTTGACGATTCAATTCTAAAGGCTGAATACAGAACCTATGCTCCATTTATAAAGTCATTCAATTGCAGTGACATTGTGGAGTTTAGCATTAATCAGGTTGATTCGTTCTTTGCAATGAGCGAAACTTTGTTGTGCATTAAAGGTTCGCTTGAAATACACGGAGCTGGTGACGTAAAATTAGCAAATAATGTTGGAGCCTTTCTATTCGATTCATGTACGTACAGTGAAAGTGCCAGGGAAATGGAAACAGTTCGGGATCTTGGAATAGTGAGTGCCGTACGTGCTATGACTTGTTATAACCAAGAAGATTCCAATCATATGGCTATAGCCGGCTGGAATTACCCGAAAGATCCTATTCTGAATGTTAGCGACAAGTCCTTCAACCTTCAAATACCTCTCAAACATATTTTCAGCATTTTCAACGATTATTCAATGATTACATGTGGGCGTCAAACAATACGACTAGTTCGGGCACGAAATGATCATGATTGCTTATATATTACTGAAAAGAATGTCTCTGGAACGCTCTCCACTACAACAGCTAAAATAAACATTACAAACGTTGAGCTAAAAGTTAAACATATCTTTCCTAATGACGACATAAAATTAAATCTCATGAAATCCATTCAAAAAGATCAACCTATAGTTATTCCATTTAGGAAGTGGGAGTTACACGAATTACCCTCAATTACTAAAGGAGCAAGACATGAAGTTTGGGCTGTCAAGACATCCACTTCAGTTGAAAGACCTCGTTTTGTTATTGTTTTCTTTCAAACCGACAAACGTAACTTGAGTACAGCTGACCCGACTTTATTTGACAATGCCGACGTACAAAGTATAAGACTGTCACTTAATGGTGATTATTGGCCCAATGAAAGAATGCAATTGGATTTCGCTAAAACTGATTACAATGAAGCCTATTTTAACTATACTGAATTCTATCCCAACTACGCAAACTCCACACAGAAGCGCCCCCTGCTGGATTATTCTTCTTTCAAGAAACGAGCATTGTTTGTTATCGATTGTTCAAAACAGGAGGAAAGCATGAAGGCATCCACAGTCGATGTGAAACTTGACATTGAAGCAAACATAGGTTTTCCCGAAAATACCAAAGTCTATTGCATCATAATTCACGATTGTGTAATGGAATACTTCCCCCTCACCGAAATTGTTAAAAGCTTGAACTAGATGTTGTGAGTTAGTGTTCGAGCAGACGTCAACATGAGAGTAGCTTTTGTAGACATTCAAGGTTTTGTCGTAGACGGTCTTTTCGTTGCCAAAGAGCTCACCATAGAAATTGGTTTCAAAAGTTCACATTACATATTTTTACCACCGCAACCGTTTTCTACATTAAGTAACGAGGACAAAAAGACCACATCATACTTGGAAAGAAATGTGCACGGCATTCGATACTCTTCAGGAGATGTAGAATATTCTAAAGTAAATGAAATATTAGAAAGCAAGTTATTGTATGTCGCAGACTACATTTACGTTCGAGGACAACAAAAAGTCGAATTTCTGCAAAAGAAATGTCACATTTTCGGTATTTTTCCACATATTATTGACGTTTGCAAATTTGATGGTACACCCTGTGAAACTGGAAACTTTGCTCAAGATCCACACCCCTGTCACGCATCTGGACTATTTTCATGTACTGAAAGAAATGTACAACGTCTCCGTCACTGGTTTTTAAATACTGTATTACCATTATAAATAAAGTTTTTTTTTTTTAAATATGGGTTTTATTGAAACACTCTGTATATTCATCAACTTTTATATTACATGAAGATTGGAATTTTCGTTTTACAATTTTCAAAATAATTTTTAAAATTAAAACAAATACAGCCACTAATATTACACATGACATAGCAAAAACAGAATTAATTTCATTTTTTGTATCCCCTTCTGTTCTGTTGAGCATGGTGTAGGTTGAATACGTCTTAACGGATAAGTAGTTTGCGGCAGTCTACGGGCCAACTGATGGACCTCTTCAGGCACCCAGTGAAGACTGCTCCACGTCACTTTCTTATCAAATAAACTAAGATTCTGCATTTGTTTCATAACCTCACTTTTATCTCCATAGAAAGCAATATCTTTCTTTAATTCACCAATGCTATTAATAAACTCTTCAATTCGACGTCTGTACTCTTCTGAAGACATATTACGAAAGAGAACATTCTCATAGGTAGACACGTTTGATGGTCGTTTGACGCAGCACTTGACGTTTGACTTAACGACGTGACGTTTGACATAACGACGTGACGTTTGACGTAACGATGTGACGTTTTACGCAACGACAAGAGAGATACATTTCATTAATATTGTTTTTACTGCTATTACATAAAGATATATTGGAAACTAACAAAAACACAAGAATTTTAAAAATAATTTTATTATAAGAAAACGACAATATTCTACATTTATGAGAGAGATACATTCCATGAATATTGTTTTTACTGCTTTTTCTTAAATAAAAGCTCACATTATCGCTGAAACTCTTTATTACTCTCGTGACTGTCATAGTATAACACTTATACATGAAGGATGACATCACAATGACCAGTGGAAAGAAAAAAAAATAAAAATACATTTCTAATAAAGTCCTGTTGGGCACAGACTTATGTCTAACACTAACAACGCTCATATAAATCACCTAAAACGCATACTAAAAAACTATGATAAAACAGATATTTTGATGTGGCATTATGAACTGCCACCGTTCACAATACCGCAAAAACACAGGAATAATTTTATAATAAGAAAACGATAATATTCTACATTTATGAGAGAGAGAGAGAGAGAGAGAGAGAGAGAGATACATTCCATGAATATTGTTTTTACTGCATAGCGGCCTCAAAAGTATCAATGTCACTGTCTATATCAGAATCATCAAAACGATTATTTCTCTTTTATCATCGCATTCCATTTGTAAACAGGAAATTTTTTCACAATTTTTTCGGTCAATTTCCGAGGAAGAGGGGATTGCTCTGCGAAATCGGCTGCTGACTTTATCGTTTCACAAATTTTTATGATGCATAATTCCATTAATGTTGAGGAGTTCATTATCTACAAGAGATTAAGTTTGGAATACTATAATGACCCCACGGCAGCGTATCATAACTATTGGTAATCAAATATCTTTTATCGTCATGAGGACTTAGCGCAATTTTTGTCTGTTCTATGCTATATACGTTATGAGCATATGACCTAATACAGCGTTGAGTAATATTTTTTGCTTTGAAATCATTTAAACAGTTTACATAATCTTCAAAATTTATTTTGTTTTTTACTACATTATATCGAACTCCTTTTGCCTTTTTTACTATTGCACCTGATTGAACTTTAAAAGAATACATTTTGGACCTCAAGCCTGCAAAATGAGTCATAATTTGGCCTTTGTTTTCATCTTTCATAACTCCCAGAACTTTTTTATTTACCTGTGGAATATTATAGTTATTATTGATGGGGTAATCTGAAGTATCGAATTTTGTTAAATCAGCTTTTAGCACCTCCTCATATGCATCATCACAGATGAGCTCATACACAAAACTGTCTGTGTCCATGTACATTAATTTACATCTATCAATACCCAATTTCGGAATCATGTAATCATAATGGAATTGATACATCACAGCTTCGACAAATCCAAAACTGTCATACCAACATAAAGAGGCTTATTGAAAACCAATTCTGATTTAGTGAGTTCTACTGCAATTAGGTTTTCATTAAAAACTGTTCGACTATGAAACCTAACACTAGATATCAAATTTTTGGCGCCGTATCGACCATTCCAGGTTTTAACAAGTTTTACAATTCGGTGCTTCCGTATATTTTCCAACGTCTTTCCAAACACAGCATTATTTGCCAATTTATATAAATTTTTCTCAAAGTCATTGGTAGCTGCAGCCCTCAAACGAGTATTTAGTTCGATATAGGGCCGCAGCCATGCAGATTGATTGAATTTCAGAATTTTATGTATCTTTTTAATTTTCAAACCGTTGGCTAACATTTGTTTTAAATCACGATAGTGAACTGTGTATTCTTTTTTACAATAAAGCGTTGTCATTAATTTGGAATAATTTGAGCCTACAGGCTTGCGGTGTTCGGGAGCAAATGGAAAATCTCTGTGAAGATCATGTAATTCATGTGGATACTCCAAGTCTACTTGTAATATATATCCTACGGAAGAATTATCTGCCACAGACATAACATCAAAATTTTCATTATCTAACCATTCAAATCCTCCGTATGGTAATGGTTCACACATAGCCCACCCGTATAAATTATTGACGTCCAGGTAGAGTAAGTACTTTGAGGGTTTTGTAGAATCATATTCAGGCATGTACTTATTGTTAGCATTCGATAATCTACTGCTACAAACCGAAATTCCTCCTCGAATTGCTTTCTCGATAAACATGATCATGTCTACGTCATGCAATAACTCTAATTTACATCCTACATATTTCAACATACAGTCCCAAGTATATCCAGGCATTATATAGTACCATGCAGGGTCTAAACCATAAGTAATTGAACATTTTCTTCGAAATTGTTCGAAAACATCTGATAAAAGTAAAACATCGGTCTTTAAGTACAGATCAAAATACTGACCCAAATTTTCAATATCAAATGATTTCCAAACTGCATGAGCATGAGAATACTTCTCAATACTGATGTTTTTATCCTCCAATTTATTATAAAATGCCTCTATTGGTGGTAGTTCACAAGTATTTAATTTTTCCCAACTATCTATAAAATCGTAACAGAAAACCCCTTTTTTGGCTATTAATTTAAATTGTTCGACACTTAAATTACTAAATTCTCTTTTGGAAATTTTTAAATCATTATCATTCAATGTGGCAGCCAATTCTTCCAAGGAAGCACCCAAAAACCTCAGTGAATCTATGAATCGAAATTTTATATTTGTATCTGAATCGTTAAGTGTAAATGAAATGTATTTTTCTTTATTTATGGGGAGTAAACTGATGTTTCCTCTTTTACTTAATTCCGAAATGATGAAATGGCTATCGCAGTTACTTAAGTTATGGAAAACTGTAGGTACAACAAACAGTTTTTTGAAATTTAAATTGCATGCTTGATGTGCAAAATTTCTAAACTTCCCCGTAAAATGATCGTGATCTCTAACAATGATATCTGTAGAGGAAAAACCCTTTTCACAAATGTGACACATTGTTGCCACAAGTTCAATATAAGATGAGCCGTTTCCAATTTCAAATTTATTGATATTTACTTCTAAAGAAATAATTTTACTTAATGCAAAACCAGAGTCCCTCTCTTGAAATTCAAGAAGTATCCCTCGAGGACAGAAGTAAGCAATGCCTTAATTGTGGTGGGCTCAACCATAGAGCCCAGGAGTGTAAGGCCGTATCGAAATGTATGGCCTGCAAAGTTGAAGGGCATAGGATGGACACCATGAGGTGTTCAGAGTACAGGAAATTAGTCCTAGGAAATAAGGGCTAAAGAGGGTCTAAATCAATTAAAATGGACAAAAAGTCCTTTTACAACCTCTTTGTCCAGGATCTAGACTCCATAAGAAGAAATTCAGATTTTAATATGTTTGTAATTGTCGCTGTCGTCTCAAGGTTCCGGCAATATACACCGGAGGCCAATTTTAGGAAGTTGTCGGTTGATCCCTATACTCTCAACACGACGATAACAAAGGTTTTATTTATTTTTTATCTATATATTTATTTATTTATTTTAACCTAGGTCTTAGAGGAGCTAATCCCAACTTTTACTACAAAATCCCAACTAGGATACCTACGGTTATAAATAAGATTAATATTACAATAAATTTCCCATATGATAGCCCGGGGTCACGTATTTTGCTGCACAGCGTGGTGAGAATGTGGGCCTGTTACAAGCAAAATGGCTAATGATAAAAAAATAGGCAAAAACCAGATAAACGTAAGTAGTCATAGAGGCGGTTCAGGCAGACAGGCAGACAGGCAGACATCCGGTCCAGCCGCTCTGACCGCAGCGCTAACCGCAAGTCGAAAGCAGTGATAACAGCGTTTACTATACTACGTGTAAACCTTCTAATTAAGATACATTAATTAATCAATTTATTTAATTAAACAATTTAATTGCGGTGGAACTGAAAGTTTTAGACTTTTGTGTTTGAAGGATTTTGATAATTTTAGCACATCGCGCGTCAAGCATCGTAGATAATGAAGGTCTTTCGTGACAGTAAGATCCGCATTCGATAATGAATATACTTAATTGTCCGCTCTGTATATAAAATAAATATACATTTATCATGCAAACTGTGGGTATAATGAATTATATTCCGCCTTGTCTGGCCTGTATGATAACGGCGAAAAGGGTGTAGTTACTAGATTATCCAGGTCGTCGAAAAAGTTACTAAACACTCTGTATAAATAATATTAAGAATTGTGCATTTGTTGTTGAAGTGTATAAAAATTATTTTATCACGAAGCCACAAAGGACGATAAGACCAACGGTCCGTGCTGAAAAACACTTTATTCGGGTCGTCGAAGTGAAAGTAGGCCGTGTCTTTTTGGAAAAACAAACAGGTGCGTGTGAACAGGAGCCATTCTGAAGCATGTTTAAAAAGGTAAGTCACTTTGTTAGGCATTCACAAGTATTTAACGCTTTTACTATTTATGTATCGTAATATTGTAAGATCCGACGAGAGCCGCGAGCAAGGGTTGATAGAGAATTATGAGATCTTATTGTTCGATCGATCGTAAAATATAAAAAAGAATATTTTAACACTCTGTATATAAATTATAACTCTTGTATCATTCGAAAAAATGTAAAAATATAGCGAAAGTGATAACAATATATACGTATTTATCATGTTTGCAAAAATATACCTTTTGTGGTTTTTTCATTCGAAATAAAACTATGGTCAAAAGTTGATGCCTTGAATCTTCAGCTTGCTAATAATCCATTTTTGTGGTTTTCACTTCCGTATGACTTTGCAGCGCACAGAAATGCAGTTTTTGTTTCAAGGGCAGCCTAGAAATGATATTTTAAATTTTAAAATTAATCTTTTACAAAGATAACGGTTGCGATTATATAAAGCATTTTGTTTTTCAAAACAGGAACGCTAAAAGAAACGTTATCATGTTCTAGGTTTTATGAACAGTTTACTTCAAAAAGAAGGGTCGTTGTTTTTTTCCACAACTTGTTGGTATCATATAGATGTTTTTTAAAATGACTAAAACTAGGAACATATTGTTCCATACGCTAAAAGTTTTTACCATTTGTGCAACGTGATAAATATGTATTACAGGGTGATATATTTAAAATGCCTTATTTAATTGAAAATACCCATGTGAGATGTTGCCAAGTAGTGAGAGCACAAGTTATTGAGGTTTCGTTTCCTATGTACTAAAGTGTAGTAGAGTTGTATAAATCTGAAAAAACAGGATTTTTATTTTATATTTATATTTATTGTTTTTTCAGATAGAATAGTACCCAATAGTATCAACTCTTGAATTCCCAGTGTCACTTGTAGGTGACAGAAAGTAAAACATTTTTTTCTCCCACACTTAAACTTTATTTTTAAATCCTACCATTTTTACAGCAAAGTTAATTAGTAACACTATTCGTTTTTTTTGGCAACACTGACCATTATGTCATTTGTCAAATTCATTCATTTGTTTCACGCGGTCTAGAGCAGTTTGAGTTTGTGTGATTTCTTGCGATATAAAGTGAAATAAAAATGCCTAAACCGTAAGTATTATTTTTTTTTCTTATCACATCTAATAAATGAATATATAAGCTATTACACAAATGTATTTTACAATAAGAATAACTTATCAGCATCCTTGTTACAACGTTGGAAACATGCAGTGTCACCCTTGGGTGACACTGGGCAATATAATAATTCTACTACTCTGAATTCATTCTTAGTAATAACAAGATTTTTGTTTACATTTAGTCTTATCGCTTTGTGCTCATGATATTTTAGTGCTTGTTTACGTATTACAGGTTGACGTTAGATGAGATTGCCGAGGAGTTGCTGGCTGAGGAAGACCCAGGTGATATTATTTTATTTCCTCCTGATGATGGCGTGGTGACTGACGAAGACAGTGGAGATGAAAACGAAGCTAATATTCTATTCTATACACTTTTTTTACTAGTTGCGGCAAGGGAGACCATGATGAAGAAGTTTTTACTAACTCTCAGGAAGTGATGAGTGCCGTCGAGTGTTTCGAATTGCTCTATAATGACGACATAATAAAATTCATAGTTGATATGAGCAATTTGTACGCTTTACAGAGAAATCACACTCTGAATGTAACTTGTGATGAAATTAGAGTGTACATTGCAATACTGCTACTTACAGGATATTTGACTCCAAAGTATATGAGAATGTTATGGGAAGTAAAAAGTGACACGCACAATGACCTAGTAGCATCTAGCATAAGGCGGAATAGATTTTTTGAAATTCAGCAATATCTTCATCTTTCTGACAGTACATCCTTGCCGCCTAACGACAAATTTGCTAAAGTTCGAGAATATTTTACAAAACTGAATGTAAATTTCACTGCACATTTCAAAAAAGCAGGTTCTTCACACATTTCCATAGATGAAACTATAGTACCATACTTTGGAAGGCACGGTACCAAACAACATATCCACGGAAAACCGATAAGGTTTGGTTACAAGCTCTGGTCAGCTGCTACGCGCCATGGATATTTAGTAAATTGTGAGCCATATCAGGGCGCGTCCGGCCCTGGCCTCAAGATGCAGTCCGACTTCAGCCTAGGAGCTGCTGTTATTTTAGAACTCCATTCAAGATTACCAGAAGAGTTAGGACCGTACAACTTATACTTTGATAATTTTTTCACTGGTTTGCCTCTTCTCAAATATTTGCGAGAGCAAAATGTTGGGGGCACAGGTACTGTTCGGGAAAACCGGTTAGAGAATTGTAATTTGCCATACTCAAAGGACATGAAAAAAGAGCCAAGAGGTAAGCTATGTCATAAAGATTCTAAGGAAATTATTGCAGCTAAGTGGCATGACAATAACATCGTCACCATTGCATCCAACTGCCACGGATTGGATCCTATCACAAAAGTGGATCGGATTGGATTTGTGGATAAAAAACGAGCTAAAATTCAAGTTGATTGCCCAGCCGTCATCAAGATGTACAATAAGTACATGGGTGGGGTAGACCACTTTGACGAAAACGTTGACTCCATGAGGGTAGCTCTTCCCGGCAAAAAGTGGTGGTTCCCTTTGTTTGCTTTTGGCCTGGATGCAGCTTGTCAAAATGCATGGCTGATCAAAAGACAGTCAGAAAACAACTGGACCTATTGCGATTTCCGGAGAAATGTAGTAACTGTTTACCTACAAAAATATGGCAAGCCCGCGTCCCGTAATTCTTCTTGTGGCGTTCCTGTTCAGATAAGAGTACCTGCCGCGGTAAGGACCGCAGGAAGTGCGGACGATCACTCGGAAGTCAACTGCTCTCAACGAAGATGCGGATATTGTCACCAACGCACTAGAAAAATGTGTACCAAATGCAATATCGGTTTGCATCTAAAATGTTGGTACAGCTTTCACAATAAATAATTGTTATATTTTTTCATATAGATATGTAATAAAATAGATATTATTATAAAACTGTATCTTTTTTCCTAACTAAGACCGGTAAAAAACCCGTGTGTCCTTCAGAGTCTTAACTTTGCTACAATGCCCAGAGTCACCTGCAGGTGACCCCCCCATTAAAAAAAATGGGGGTGGTTTACTTATTTTTTCTATATTTTTTTATTTTATTCAAATGTAACTAAGCTATTTTATATAAAAAGGGAATATATTTTTTCATTAACTTGGACATGGGAATTCAAGAGTTAAAAATCCTTTTGTGATACGTCACAACGGAGAGAAAAAATATCGTAAGTAAAGAAAAAAGTTAAGGAAATAAAAAGTTTTTGTACCTATTGAAAAGTCTTCATCATATGTGAGATGTTGCCAAGTGCTTGGGTTGCGAGATAGATGTGTTGAGGTTTCGTTTCCGTATACATTTTCTGAGTCCAAATCATATATATCGGTTTAGGGGTCATCGTGTTTATTCTTTCTCTATATAGACATCCTATATTAAAATTTTGTAATAGAATACAGAAGCAGATGGTGTTTTTTCAAAAATACACGAATTCTCAACAAAAAATACAACGAAAAATGTGTGGTGCTACCTATTTAAAATAGTTGTTTTCATTCCAGCAAGTCAATAACTCAACATTAGATGGTCAAAATGCACATGAGATATCAAAGAAAAATAATAGTAATAAATAATAATCAGTGAGTGTTATAGAAAAAACCTCAGATAATCATTTATAAAATCAAAAGTGCCGTAAACAACTCTTGTGGCTTATAAAAGCTGCTGATATCTTTTAAAGCTTATTAAATTAGAAGTGACCATGTAAGTGTAATCAACTTTATATTATTGGTAAAATTAATGAATTATGTTTTTAGGAACGAGTTTGTAGAAAAATTTAAAAAATCGACTACATACCAGCTGGCACCGGTAGGTACCCGCTGGGTCTTTTGTGTCCCCGACCCATTTGTGGTGATTAAAAATAGATGTAAGTCGTTTTATAATATTTTTAAACCGAAAATTTAACATATTTTTTGCAGGGTGTCTGGTTCGACATAACGCGTAAGTAAACAAGAGGTTTTAAAATAAAATTAGTATGTTAAAAACGTACCTTTTTTTTATAGCGAGCCAACGGAATTGTAAGTACTCAAAATGTAAAACCGATCCAAAAATCATCGATTTTCTTTTTTTCTAGTGTATCAACGGTATCAGGACTTTTGGTCCTAAATGACCCGTGAGTTTCTAATCTTCAATTTTATATTAAAACAGAAATAATTATTTCATATTCTTTTTTCAGAGATCTGATGAGAACTTCGCCGGTTGTAAGTATTTAATATATAAAACTTTATGAAATTTTATATTTTGTATGTACTAGTCTGTAGTAACATTTTTTCAGATGGAAACATAAAAATAAAAAATAGAGTTTTTCTTGTTTTTAATTACCCTCACCCAGTACTTAACCAAAGTCCTTTATTCCCCCATTATCCTGAGGGTGAAGTAGTCAAGTTTTATAGAAATTTGATGAAAGTGTCTACCTCCCCGCTTGGTCACCCTTGGACAACTTTTTATGTTGACTAACAGACACAACTTACCAAATATTATTCATAAATTAACATAAATGAATTAAATGTAAGCTTTTAACGGTCTATTTTATTCTAAAATAATTTTAAAAGACTACAGTTTCAACTGCTAAAAATAAGTAGTGGTGTTTATTTTGAAAAGTGTTCATAAAATGTAAAATTGTATTAAATATAATTATTTGTAGCGATGATATGTTGAAGTTGTTGGGAGAGCCGGTCCTCTACGAGTAAGTTATTAATACACAAATATTTATATTATTACATTTAAATTCTGATATAGAATATACGAGATATCCGACCTGAAATGATAATACGTTTTAAAAAAAGAATAAAAACAGAATAATCATTTTTTAGCTGTGAAGTTCTGACTAGCGCGTCAGAAGACGAAAATTATTAGAGGAAATGCATTTCATTTCTAAACAGTGTATATTCTTCCTCTATTATTTTAATAACACAATAATAGCCACTTTCATCCAATCAACCTAGTTATCCCTCTAACATTAGAAAATTGAAAGAAAAAAGCCCTAGAAAAAATATGTCAAGTTTGTAAAAATGTATTGTAAAAAGTATTTTCGAAAAATTAAACTGAAAGAAAAAAAAATGAACAACCAACTTAGATATCCCCTCTAACATTAGAAAATTGAGAAATCATAATAGAAAAGAAAAAATCCCTAGAAAATTATGTCAAAATTTGTAAATTTTTTATTTTAAAAAGCGCTATAATTATTTCGAAAAACTGAAACAAAAAATGAGCAACGCATGTATTGTTTTTTCTAAAACTATTTTATATTCCGTTGAAAAATAAGGTTAACATTGACAGATAGTTACCAGAAGCATGAGTGAAAACTATTAAAAAGTATATGTTACAAATACCCGCTTATTTTCCACAATAAGGTATGTTATTCCTCTCTAGGGAGCGGTGGTACATATGTCTCCTCATCCCTTGGAAAGGAGTATTCTCGCTCTACACTTTCCCGTATCTTTACCACCCCCGACAGAAGAAAGACACCACCTGCTCACTGGTTTCTATTGCTAAGATTAAATACTGCAAGTCAGGTACGTGTCAGGTACGTATCAGGTACGTGTCAGGTACGTGTCAGATACATGTCAGGTATGTGTCAGATACGTGTCAGGTATGTGTCAGATATACGTCAGGTGTACGTCAGTCAGGTACGACAGCTTACACGTCACAGCTTTGGCAGAAGCGACAGCTTACGTGGTACAGCGTTGCTAGAAGCGACAGCGTCGTTAGATGGGTCAGCTTACGTGTCACAGCGTCGTTAGATGGGTCAGCTTACGTGTCACAGCGTCGTCAGATGGGTCAGCTTACAAGTTGCAGTGTCGTCAGATGGGTCAAATAACTTCACTCGCATATAATGTTCATTTAACATCTATATGTCATATAAGCAACAGGTGCCAAAACTTGCTAAAGCTGTTCGAGAAAAGTATAATTTACTTAAAAGGTCTGAACGTGGCCATGAAGAACAGCTTCAACGTATATTTAAACCTGTGACAGAACCACTTGAAACTATATTATCACATCAAGACGGACATATACAACACGTAACAGAACAACCAAATCACGATTTACAGGATATAGAGCAGCCACCATCAAATCAATACAGTGTTACATGCAACGACAATGATTCGATATATGGACCTGTGCTTGAAAATAGAGAATGGCTACTTGGACGCTCTCGCTTAGAATTCAATGACGAAAATATAATTGTAGACAACAAAATATTTAAAAATACACCCGGCTTACAACAGCTAGTGTTTTGCAGAACCCCGCGAGCTTTTACCATCACCGATTTGCAACTATATAGGCAAATATTGGAACTGTCGGGGGTACATAGAGATTCAAGAGGGTTTTTAAAACATCAACAACGATCAACTAAATTTGATGAGATTATTAAGCCTCTATGTAAGAACAATTGCCGTAGAAAAGTGAGGAAATATCCAAGACAAACTACGTGGCTCCAAGGTTGGACAGACCCGAACGTACTTGTTGAAGCAGGTATCATCGAATAAAAATAAGTTGAATTCCGTTCTACAGCGAAGATGCCAAATGACCAAATAATCTCGTAAACACACTTAAATATCTAAACAAAGAAGAAGAATTTGGGAAATAATTGAAGAGCTCAGGCGAGCAGACATAATCGAATAAAAGACATTTCCAAAGGCTCTGGTAATCATTTCAAGACGAACCGTTCTAGAGTGAAGATGCCTAATTGTGCTTGGGGGAAAGCGTGTAACTGCAGCGACTGCGGATTAAGTTTTTGTTCTTTTTGTCAGAAAAAAGAAGTATACCAGCACCATGAAGAGTACAATTGTGACCGGAAAGGAATCGAATATTACAAGTTCACAGCTTGGTGTAAAGAATGTTGGTTCAAGAAAAAAAGTTCTATATATTAAGCAGCTCATTCGCGCGTACCCCATTTTTGTCTTACCTCTTGTAGTGAATAGACGTATATTATGGAAAAATTTATAATAATTAAAGATGAATCACAAACATGTAAACGCTTTGGTGTATCAGCCAGAGCTTTGGAGTTTAGAATTAAAGAGATCTCAGAAGGTGCCGATCCAGTAGCATAGGTAAAAGAGGCTATCAACCAAATTGTTCGTAAAGGAACTGAAGAATTGTCGTCCGAAGCTTATGTAGGCTTCACTTTCTGCTCCAAAGACCTCGCTAAAGGACAAGGATGGATTAATTTCAAGAAAGCCAAAGATGTGTCTATTAATGACGTGTGGGATACTATATCTTCCATCTATCAATCCAACTCAACGGGATTTAGCACAGAAACATTTTGTTTGAAAATTACTTCAGTAAAACTCTAATAGTGTTTAGATAAAAATGTTCATATTGTATTATTTTGTAAAAATTTATTTATTAATAAAATATTTTTCTCGATTTACATTGTTTTACTTTGCACCATTTTCTGAAACCACCTTTAAATATTAATTATCCTATATTACAAGTTTTACATTAATGAATAACTATAGCAATTTTATAAAAGTTTTCGGTATTATACTTAGCTTTTTAAGTTTATGCAGTACCTTTTTAATTATAAATCATTTTTCAATGAGGATTTCAAATTATTATAATTTTCTTAACTAGCAACAACTTTAAACTATAATTTTACACTGAGAAGAATAATCATAATTTTCTTATCACTATTTTATGCTTGTCACGCTACTTTTCAGACAATTTATTCAACTTTCTTCACTAATTATGCAATGTCATCTAAGATTGTGCAATACCTTTTTAGAGAGTTTTCAATAAACTTTTCAAATGAAATTTTTCAAATAATTTTCTTATCACTATTTTATGCTTGTCACGCCACTTTTCAGACATTTTCACTAATGATGCAATGTTATCTAAAATTGCGCAATACCTTTTTTAGAGATAAGAGTTTTCAATAAAAACTGTTCAAATTATCACCATTTTTCTTATCTATGTTTATATGCAAGCGCGTCACTTTACCACCATATACTTAATTTGAAATATCTTTCACGTATTTTTAAAATTTTCTCAATTTTTAGTTTTAGCCACTAGCATTCAATAGAATAGCTTTTATTTTGGAAAGGAGATTCCACATTAATCATAACAGCTGATAAAGCCAGACGTTATCGAAATAATAAAAGTGAGGTTATCTAACCACACGCTGGTTTAAGCGTTTCAAACTCGAAAAATTACACCCATATCTTTATAAATGATTCACAGTAGTAATTCCCTGATTAAAAAATACAAATCATATGTTAAGAACCTCAAAAAGACAAATCATATGTTAAGAACCTCGGCAAATTTTCTCTATTTAAAGCAGGTCACAGAGCTGCTAAGCAGTTGCTTTCTTAGAGCGCTACGAGAAGGTCGCAAGTACGGATTAAAGGACTACTGTACAATCGGTCACTGTTTCATTAGAAAACACACCGGTAAACGCAGGGTCGCCTACTGCGATTCAAACTCTCGCTGACAAAGAAAGTATTTAACGTTACAGCGTCGTCACATTTAGCGTGAACAGTAACAGCTGCAAAAGTGCCCCTTTCGGGGCTTTGTTGCTTCACATATCTGCCCTTTTCGGGGCTTTTTTTTATAATGAAATAAACCCTCGGGGGCAAGTGTGTCAAGAACTAGCGCGAATCCTAGGATCAGCAGTTTCAGGTGAATATTATTTTCATTTTCATAAAAACACTAACAGGCAATCAAAAGGGTCAGGAATTCTTTAACCGGGGAGGAAACTCCCTCCGGCAGTGAGTCCGCTGTCGGCTTTGATAGCCAACTCTTGTTAGGTACTAACAAAGGATTTCAATTTTCGAAATCCTTATTCCTTGATCCCACTTGATCTGACTCTATCGATCTTTTTAATTTCACCCATTTCACTTTTGAAAATACCCCGAGTAGCCCGTTCCCCAATACAAACTCGAAGTAAACCAGTATCCACCGTCGATGAATTCCCACCACTCCCAACCAACCCCAATTCTCCTTCTAAGGAGAAAACTTTCGCAGAAATCGTCGCAGAACTCTCGCAGTGCAGTCCACATCAATTTAGCCAATTTCGCAATGCCCTAGAATTCATACAACGTAAATCACTGGAGAATAGCAGAAGCTCATCACCAGCACCATCTGCGGATTCCTATGCATCTAGGGTCTCGCAGAAATCAGCCAGCTCTAAACCCAAGCAGGTTGATTACTCCCGACTAGGCGCTATTCCCAAAAAAAATATTCCCCCCCTAATTTCAAAATCAATTCCCTTAACCAAAAGTCAAAACAAAATACCCAAAATTCTAACAAACCCCAGACACCAACTCAAACTCAGATCCCCAGAACCCACCAACAATCCCAAACCATCTCCCAACAACAACCTCAATCCCACACCACAGCTCAATTTCCTCCACTTCAAACCCTCAATCTTAGAAACCTCCCGACAAAATATACCTCACAGAGAGAGCTCTACAATCTCCTCAATACGCAAGAACTATTGAGGGGACAAATGCGCTTTCTCAAAGCCAACCCCAATGGAACCGCCCTCCTCAAAATTCCTTCCACGTTTCATCACGAAACGTTGGCAAGGAAAATCCGTTACGCCATAGGCGACGAGAAAATCGTCGTTATCCCGATAAACTCTCCCCAACGAGTCCAAAAACCCCTAACCACTAAAAACAAAAAAACTACCTTCTCTCTGGTCTGCAAGAATGTAGACCAATCTTACACCGAAGAAGAGTTCCTGGAGATCCCCTCTATTCTGAAATTCCCTGTCATTAAAACTTGGAGGATCATAGCTAGATCCACAAATAAACCCACATCCATGTTCCGAATCATTACAGATTCCGAAACCGCCTACCATCACGCCCTAACCAAGGGTATAAACTTCCACGGGCTTTCGCACTTCTGCGAAGCCTCAAATTCAAACACCATACCCGCAGTCCCAAAATATTGCAACCGTTGCTCATCTACCGGCCACTCCGCAGACTCCTGCAAAGCCAAACCCATCTGTCCAACCTGTGGTGCTTCTGGTCACAAGCCAGAAAAATGCCCAAAAGCTAACTCCCCTACCTGTAAAAATTGCGGTGGACCTCACCCCGCCTTCCACCCCCGCTGCCCGAAAAGGATTCAAACTCCGAAAGCCCCCCAGGATACAGCCCCAGTCACCCTAGAAAAACCTCAAACCCCTTATGACCTGTCTACTGACACCAAAATCCTGATTGAAATCTTGGCAACAACTATAATGAATGCCATCCCCACTTCTCGGGCGCTTGTAGCCGAAACGCTACAACGCCTCATTCCCTCTTTTTACGGTTATAATTGTACCGTAACCAGCGGCGTGGGTAACCGCATTCATTTCGCTTTCACCCAAAAACCAAACACTTCCCACTGAAAAATAAAGTCCCATGGACTTTACAATAGGGACCGTTAATTGCCAAGGTTTAGCCAGAAAACGACATCTACTGAAGCACTTATTAAGCTCTCACAATATCCAAATCTTATCTATAACCGACACCCTTTCCAAATTACCTCCAAGTTTCACTGGCTATACCACCTTCCACTTGGACAGAAAATCCTACTGTCACGGCAACGGACTCCCTTCGACACCCCATCCCCTACCCCCATTTCTGTCTCAACAGAACCTGGATTGCATAGCCATCGATATATCGTGTAATAACGAGACTATCACTTTCATCTCTTATTACAAACACCCACAACAATCACTTTCTCTCGACATCCTCGAATATGCATCCACTCTTCCTAGAGCCATCATTATGGGAGACCTCAATTCCAGGAATACCCTTTTTGGTGATACCACCACCAACCTAGCCGGCAGAATTCTCGCCGACTCTCTAATTTCTCTTCCCCTTTCTCGGATTAAAAACCGAAATCCAACACTCGTAAGTCACCTGGGCTCTTCCATCGTCGACCACATAATCTGCACGGACAGATTAATTACCCTTATCGAGGACAAATGCTCTATAGGCGACCCAATCACCTCAGACCACGTTCCCTTATTGGTCAATACATCTTTTTTCAACCCAATAAAACCCCCTCCAACTAGCTTCACCTATCGGGACTTCAAAAATGCCGACTGGATCTCCTTCGCAAACCATATCAATACCAATTTACCCCAACCCACTATTCTTCGAACTACCGAAGAACTAGACAAATACGCGGAGGATTTCCAATCCCTCATTATCGATGCGCAAGACATCGCCGTCCCTCTTACCACTGTTCATACCAACTATATATCAATCTCTCAAAATATCCGATCCAAAATTCGTCAGAAAAGACAGTTATATAGGCTGTACATTAGAACTAGAGACCCAGCAGTCAAAACGCAATGGAACCGTCTCAACGCCCAAGTCAGGCTGGAAATCAATGCTGAAAAGCGGAGAAAGTGGGAGGCCGCCACTGCCGACTTGGACTATAGACGGGGTCGTGCGTTTTGGCAACAATTCTACAGACTAACTGGCCAACGAAAGTATGTAGAATCACACCTTGAAGTACAAGGACGAAAGTATTTCTCGCCCGAAGACAAAACCACCGTCTTCAAAAACAGCTTACAAACTGTCTTTACTCCAACTGACAACCCCCATTTCTCACGGGACTTTGCCGATGAAACCCACTTCTTCACCCAAAACATAACCCTGAGCCCCCACTGGATTACCCAACTAAATGAGAACGTTCCACTTCTCGCACCATTTACCGTGGATGTTGTTAGATCGGCTTGCCGAGCTGGGAAGAACTCCGCTCCCGGGCGGGACGGAATCTCAAGACAGGCATTAAAAAACCTGCCTGAGACAGCTCTCCCTAAGCTCTGCGGTCTATTTGACGCCTGCTTGGCTTTCTCTTACTTTCCTCAATGTTGGAAATCCGCCAACACGGTTCTCATTCCCAAACCCGGCAAAGACCCTTCCAATCCTGAATCTTACCGCCCTATTTCGCTCATCAGCGTCTTGGGTAAAGTCTTTGAACGTTTGATTAAAGACAGAATCTGGGACTTCTGTACAGAGCTTAATATTATTCCAAAACTCCAATTCGGATTCAGGCCCAAACACTCCACCCAAAACGACATCACCAATCTTCAAACCATCTTAACCAAAGCGATGAACCAACACCAGTGTGCCTCCGCCATTTTCATGGATGTTGAGAAAGCTTTCGACCAGGTCTGGCATGCCGGACTTATTAGGAAGCTTCTGACTATCCGCATGCCACCTCCTACTATAAAATTGATATATTCATATCTCACCAACCGCTCCATCAAAGTCAAAGTTGGTCATTGCCTTTCCGAATCTTTTACCCCACTTACTGGCGTTCCACAAGGCTCAATTCTGTCCCCACTACTCTATATAATCTATACGTATGACACTCCAATCCCACTGGACCCAACAGTGAAAATCCAAATGTACGCTGATGACACCGCACTCATCGCCTACGCCCAAAACATGCGCTCTCTCAATATCAAATCCCAAAATATTCTGAATCAATTTTCGGATTGGTGCAGAAAATGGAGGGTACTCTCAATTCTCAAAAAACTCAAGCCATCGCCTTCATACATCCCCAATCCGTGCGCAAACATCAACCTCAAAACCTCCACTTGAGACTCTGGGGAGAGGGGCTCGAAATCCACAGAGAAGCCGCCTATCTGGGTGTGAAATTCACTCACACTCTCAATTGGACGGCCGATCTGAATGACACTCTAAACAGAGTACGGAAACGAGTCAGGCTCATCAAAGCTCTTGGTGGAAATTTCGGACGAACCCACCCCCTGACCCTACTTCATACGTATAAAACATACATCCGCCCCATTATCGAATATAGAGCAAACGTCTTTAGCACTTTACCCGAATATCTGATCAAAAGACTTCTGACCTGCGAGCAGTCCATTCTTAGGTACTGCCAAGACAAGTATAGGTTTAGCCCTAGCAACACCGTTTATGTCAATACTGACATAACCCCCATTCCAAGCCGCCTAAATGACCTCCAAGCCCGATATGTGATTCGAACCATCGAATCAAATAATTCCGCTGCTAAAGAGACCCTCCTCAACCCCTGGACCAACAATATGCGGCCACTAGGTTCAAAACCCAAAAAAAGCTCCCTTATCCGCCTCTTCGACTGCTTGCAACAGCATACGAGGATCTCCCAGAAACCTACCTTAATTTCCTCGATAGTTCCCCCATATCAGTGAGATAAATTCCTACCCCCAACACATACCCTCATTGTCATTCATCGTCGGAGTTGCAGGTTTTCTGCGGTTTCCCTGCAACCTGGAGAACCGATTCTCCAGACAAATGTCCGACGATAGGGAATAATACAGCCGCAGCTGTACCCGCCCACCCCCAATTAGATTAAGAAAAAACAAAAAATAAACAAAAAAAAATATATAAAACCAAAAAAAAAAATATAAAAGAAAAAAGAAAAAAAAAATCTTGAACAAAAAAGAAAAATATATAACTGCACCGCTAGAAGCAGCCGAGCGAACACTTCCCAGCAAAATATCCCCACACCCAGCCCTGCAGAGGAAAAAATTCCTATATCAGGGCCTAAGCAAATCATATCAAATTTCCAAAAAAAAAACTTTCCTTCCTAATTTTTCACAACGAATCTCTCTCTCTCTCGCTGCTAAGCCTCTTTTCTCTCTAGCTCTCGTGACGTTTCAGACGTGCTCTTGCGGTAAGTCAAAAATAATTTTTGATTGTGAGTTTTCGACTTTTGAAAAATTTTTGGAATTTTTGATTATCGAACATTTTTAGGATTTTTTGAGTTTTGTCGAAAAACTTTTCTTTTTTCACTATTGTGTTTTTCATTTTTTTATCTTGACTTATTTATAGAATTTGTTACTGTTTGAAACAATGGAAAAGTTTTTGGTAACCAAAAATATTGTTAAGAAAGTTCGTAAATTTGGTTTAACAGGTAGACATATAGAGTTTAAGATTCGCCCGGCTCCCGAAGACTATGATCTATTAAAATGGATCAAAGACGGTCTTAAGGGCGTTGTCGCTAGAGTAACTGAAGGAACAGAGTCAAGTGATCAGATCGGTTTTACTTTTTGCTCTAAAGAGTTTACACGTGGCGATAGATGGTTGTCTTTTCGACAGGCTTCACAAATAAAGTTTGAAGATATATGGGATATGATTTCGAAAGTGTACCAGTCTAATTCGTCGGCTTTCGATACCGAAACGTTTTGTCTCGGGGCAACAACTGTAAAAATGCCTAGCGGTAAAGATAATTTGCGTGGGCGTAAATATAACAACTTTGACGAAGAATGTGCTCGTCGTAGTGGTATTATAACAATAGTTAATAAAGACCACCTATGCCTGGCTAGAGCCATAGTTGTGGCCAAAGCATATGTTGATAATGACCCCGACAAAACGAAGCTTCGTAAAATTACGGGGCTTCAGACGCAAAAAACTCTAGAGCTATTAGAATCTAGTGGTATCGAGATACCCAAAGAGGGTGGTGGTATACCAGAATTGAATAAATTTCAAGAATATTTGACAGACTATACTTTAACTGTTTACAACTATGGTGCAAAAGGTCGTGATGTCGTGTTTGAAGGAATAGGTGGCTGTAAGAAAATTAATTTGCTGTATCACGAAAATCACTATAACGTAATAATTTCTTTAACATCTGCTTTTTGCTGTTCATATTTCTGCGAAAATTGTCACAGCCCCTACACACACAGACCTCACACCTCTGTGAAAGAAATTGTCCTGCCTGTGAACAAGTTCCACCTTGTACTTTTAGCACAAAAATTGTGTGCACCAACTGTAATCGCTATTTTAGAGGGCAAAATTGTTATGCTTATCACATTCAGACTAAACTCTGCGGCCGGGTGGTAGCTTGTACATTATGCCTAAAAACTTTTAGGAAAGATAGAGTACATACATGTGGTGAGATTTTCTGTAAAGTGTGTAGAGAATTTAAACCCTTTCCCCACAACTGTTACATGCCAGTAGATACACATAAACCCACAATGGACGGTACTCTCTTCATATTTTACGACCTCGAGTGTACACAAGAAGAGGTTATGCCTGACGGTACTCATCGTCATAACTGTAATTTGTGTGTGTTTGAACAACACTGTGCACTATGTATAGGTACAGATATAAAATGGTGTGATTGTGGTGTTAGATACCAAGTTCTAAAAATAGACCCCGTTGCTGGTTTTATGGAATATGTATTAAACCAGCGCACTCTATTCAAGAAAATCATCGTAGTTGGTCATGCAGGTGGACTCTACGATAATCAGTTTATGTTAAATCATATAATGACAAAGACAGATCTCACACCTGAACTAATTACACGAGGAACAAAACTATTACAATTAAAAGTGGGTAACGTCAGTGTTATCGACTCGCTAAATTATTTTCCGATGCCTCTAGCAAAGTTACCAAAAGTCTTTGATTTAAAAAATATAAAAAAATGGTACTTTCCACATTTATTTAATAAAAAAGAAAATTGGAACTATATTGGTCCGTTACCTGCTCTCGAATACTATGACCCTGACAGTTTAAAATATGTTCCAAAATTAGACGAGGAAGAGGATGCTAGAAATCAACTTATATCCTGGCACAAAGGTCTCTCTGAGCAAAACTACGTTTTTGATTTCCAAAAAGAAATCATAGCGTACTGCATTGACGACGTCAGTATTCTCGCTCGCTCATGCTTGAAATTCAGAGATTTGCTTTTAAAAGAAGGAGGGGTGGATCCTTTTACAGAAGCTTTACTCTACCCGGGGCGTGTAATAAGATATTCCGCAGAAATTTTTTCAAGCCAAATACCATCGGTCTGATTCCAAAGAATGGCTATAGGTGTCGGGATAAACAATCAAAGATAGCAATTCAATGGCTGATTTGGGAAGAACGGCAGAGAGGTATAAAAATAGAACACGCATCTCGGGGCAGAGAAGTTGTTATTAACGGCCTTAAGTTGGACAGGTACTGTAATACCACACGAGAAGTCTTTGAATTTGAGGGTTGTTACTTTCATGGGTGTCCAAAATGTATTAAATACAAACGTGGCACACCTACCTATGAGGATCCATCCCTCACATATAAACAACGTTATGAAGCAACCTCGGCAAAAAATGAAAAATTAAGACAGTTAGGTTACGAAGGGCTTGTGAAATGGGAGTGTGATTTTCGTCGGGAGATGTCTGAAAATTCTGAAATCAGCAAATATACTGAAAAACACCCTCTCTTTTCACAAACACCTCTGGAGCCTCGTGACGCTTTTTACGGTGGGCGAACAGACGCCACAAAATTATATTATTCTTGTAAGGAAGGGGAGAAAATAAATTATCGGGATATTTGCAGCCTCTATCCGTACATAAACAAATATGGAAAATACCCCATAGGTCATCCAGAGGTTTATGTGGGAGAAGCATGTTATGCTTTAGATCTAAAGACTACAAATGGATTAATTAAATGTAAAGTGTTACCACCTACAAATCTCTATCATCCCGTTCTTCCATATAAAACAAACAATAAATTAATTTTCCCTCTATGCCGTACTTGTTGTGAAAATATGTTAAAGGAAGAGTGTAGTCATGCGGACGAAGAGCGTGCAATTACGGGGACTTGGGTAATGGACGAGGTGACAAAAGCTTCAGAAAAAGGCTATAAAATATTAGGTATATATGAAATTTGGGAATATGAAACGGTACAGTACGATCCTTCCACAAAGTCTGGCGGTCTTTTTGCTGAATATATTTCTAAATTTTTAAAAATAAAACAACAAGCTAGCGGGTGGCCTCCAGAGTGTAAGACTGATGAAGACAAAAAGATGTATATAAAAGAATATTTTGACAGAGAGGGAGTAGAGCTAAACCCCGATGAAATTGAGTACAATTCTGGGCGTAGACAAGTCGGCAAATCTATAATTACTAGCTTCTGGGGAAAACTTGGACAATTAGAGAACCAGAGCAAATGTTCTATTGTTAATGACCCAGCAGAACTATTAGATATTCTGTCACAGCCTTACAAAGAAGTTAACCATATATTCCCAATTAACGAGAATACTCTCATCGTTAACTGGTCCTTTAAAGATGAGGCATACACTTCTCTACCGACCGTAAATGTTGTTTTGGCAGCCTTCACGACCGCACATGCTAGACTAAAACTATATTCATATCTCGAGAAACTAGGTGATAGAGTAATGTACCACGATACTGATTCTGCTATCTACGTCTCGCGCCCTGGAGATACGTATGAAGTACCCATTGGAAGCTATCTCGGCGAGATGACGGACGAGCTAGCTGAATACGGTGAGGGTAGTTATATTACAGACTTTGTCTCAGGCGGCCCTAAGCTCTATGTTTATAGGGTTTATTCGACAGATAAAGATAAAACCATTGATATTATAAAAGTTAAAGGGATAACACTTAATTATAGCACACATAAACAAGTAAATTTCAATAAATTAAAAGATATGGTCCTTAACGATGCCACCGAAGAGTACGTAACTACTCGAAATATATTAAGAAATACCAACCATTCTGTCGTCACCAAAGAGGTAACTAAAGTATTCCGCACCACTTTTACTAAACGGAAACGAATTGAAAACTATGACTCTGTTCCTTATGGATACAAACGGCAATGCATCTAGTATTGGTAATCTTTTTTAAGTAGTATTTTTGTAAAGTTATCCACCTAAGAAAAACAGAGTGAGGTTGAGAGGTCAGTTCATAGCTATTCTGCGGAAACATTCGATTTAACATGCTAGCTGTATTAAATATTAGCTGTTTTCATAGCTATTTCCTTCCTATCCCTTCCTTATACCTTTTCATCAAAGTACATAAGTATTTTTAAAATTATTAAACAGAATTTGAAAAATTATTTAAAGTCTCCATTTAAATCAAGGTACAATATTATAAGTTTACATTTATAATGATTAAAATATATGTTGCTGAATCATCTCGGAGACTCAGCCACAAAAAGATGCCAATAAATAGTAGCCAAGAAAAGATGCCACCAATTAGTGATAGCTTAGTTTATCTAAGAGTCATTAATTTATAAGAGCCATTAAAAGAAGCTACTCTACATTTATACTCATTAAAACAGTCACAAAAAGACGCCAACAAATAGTAGTCAAGAAAAGATGCCACCAATTAGTGATAGCTTAGTTTATCTAAGAGTCATTAATTTATAAGAGCCATTAAAAGATGCTACTCATGAAGAGCCATGAAAAGATGCTGCAAAGTCTAGACATGATTCAGCAATAACTAGTGGTTCGTAGGCCTACTGGGGATGTATTTGCCACGTTAAAGATTAAATACAGCGCATCGTTAGTCCTACCGCCTAGGTGCTGTGGAAACGGACTATTCATTGTACGTTTTTATTTACGCTTTTTTAGTGTATGATCAAGAAAATCAAATTATAGCCAAGGAAGGTCTCGGAATATTGTATCAACTATTACTACATAATTTCTAAAAACTTTTTACCACCTTGTATGCAAAATTATATAATAGGTGATTATTCGTAACATTTTTTGCTAAAATTATCAAAATCCTTCAAACACAAAAGACTAAAACTTTCAGTTCCACCGCAATTAAATTGTTTAATTAAATAAATTGATTAATTAATGTATTTTAATTAGAAGGTTTACACGTAGTATAGTAAACGCTGTTATCACTGCTTTCGACTTGCGGTTAGCGCTGCGGTCAGAGCAGCTGGACCGGATGTCTGCTGTCTGCCTGAACCGCCTCTATGACTAAGATCAATATAGTTAAATTAGCCTGATGGCACATCCTTTGAAAATAATACAAAACAGAATTTATAAGAAATGTGAGCAGCAACTGGATAATACCCATTTTGGTTTCAGAGGAGGAATGGGAACTCGTGAAGCACTCTTCGCGATGAATGTTCTCCTACATAAATGCGTGAATACAGTAAAACTATTCACTCGTACTTCATAGATTATCATAAGGCATTTGACAGGGTAAAGCATATTAAACTTATTGAAGAACTTTAGAATATCAATATCGATGCAAAGGATGTAACGTTAATAAAAAAGATATATTGGAATCAGACGGCGGTAGTAAAGATAAATAACTTATTAACAGACGAAATACCAGTTGAGCGAGGTGTAAGACTGGGATGTGTGCTGTCGCCAGTCCTGTTTAACTTATATTCTCAAGTTATATTTGAAAAAGCACTATGTGGAAGAACCGAGGGAATGAAGGTAGGCGAAGACGTAATAAATACAATTCGCTTCGCCGATGATACGGTGTTTTTGGCTCATAGTCGTGTGAGCTCCTGCTTTCGGCATGCTCTTGATATACCCAAGGTAAGTGTAACCTAAGATAATAATTTGCGTATTTTCGCACGCAGAAAAAACAGATAGTATTATATAAAAGAAGGAATTTTGATATATTTTAGAGAATAGAGTATGGCGGAAGAAGTTATGGACATTGATGCGATCCTAGAAATGGAGAAAATGTCACCAGAAGAAAGGAAAGCGGCGAGGGACAAAGAAATTGATAAGTTAATGAAAATTTATGATCTAATTGTCTCTAAGCTAGGAGAGGGGAAGAAACCCATATCAATAGCTGAAGGCAACACTATCATAGACATATCTAATCAAGTAGCAGGATTGCTGTCAACAGTTTTCACATTCTTGAGAAAGTCGGAAATTTAAAACATGACATATCAAATCTCGATCGAACTTAAAAAACTTCACCAAGATATTAAATAAGATCTACCAACAAGGAAATATACCAGAGGAATGACTGAAATCAGTGTTCATACTGATACCCAAAAAGAATAACCCTCAAACATAAGATCAATATAGTTAAATTAGCCTGATGGCACATCCTTTGAAAATAATACAAAACAGAATTTATAAGAAATGTGAGCAGCAACTGGATAATACCCATTTTGGTTTCAGAGGAGGAATGGGAACTCGTGAAGCACTCTTCGCGATGAATGTTCTCCTACATAAATGCGTGAATACAATAAAACTATTCACTCGTACTTCATAGATTATCATAAGGCATTTGACAGGGTAAAGCATATTAAATTTATTGAAGAACTTTAGAATATCAATCTCGATGCAAAGGATGTAACGTTAATAAAAAAGATATATTGGAATCAGACGGCGATAGTAGAGATAAATAACTTATTAACAGACGAAATACCAGTTGAGCGAGGTGTAAGACAGGGATGTGTGCTGTCGCCAGTCCTGTTCAACTTATATTCTCAAGTTATATTTGAAAAAGCAAGTTATGATATTTCGTATGAAAAATATCTTTTTAAAAATAAACTTTATTTAATACAAGTTTACAATTTCAGAGCTACAAACAAAATAAATGATCATGAATCTATAAAGTTCTTTTATCGTTAAAAGCTGACACAGATATTTTTATATAAAGTGAGCAAAATAACTTCACATAACTCCTCCCTCCTTAAGTTAAAACGATACCGTCAAAGGGGTTGTTTTGTTGGGTTTGTTGACTGGCTTTTTTCATCTTCTTCAGTTTGAAACGTCTCCAAAATATCCAGATTATCACGGCTGGTATTATGATTGCTAGAAGTCCGGGAATATTCCATATTGCAGGGTGTACTGTTTGATTTTGTATTGGTTCTGTTAATTCAGCTGGGAGTTTCAAATCCTTGATTGATTGAAGGTCGATTGTTTCTAGTTTAATGGGTTGTTTTGTGTATTTTTCTGTTCCAGCAAATTCCCAATCAAATTTTGGGAGTATTAGAGGGTTTACAGCGGTTGTTTCTTGAGTATTACTAAACGTAGAATTTTCCGTATTGATTTAACAACCTGTAGGAATTTTGATTAGGGTATTTTGTTTAATCAATAGTATGCGTCTCTTGTCGCAGTTTGATTCGATTTTGACTGGGACGATGGTCGGTAATGCTAGTATGAATTTTTCGTCAATCCTTTCAATCAGTGGATGGGTCAAAACTGCTGGGCTTGCTTGACAGGTGGGTTTTTCGGCTTTTAATAATGGAATAATACAGGAGTCTGCATTGATGTCTTCATGATTTTGGCACAAGTAGAGACTGCTCAGCTTTGGACACAGGGTGTCTTCATACTGGTGGCTGCTTGTACCAAGTATTAAAAAGGATTTTTCGGGAATAATTATGGAAATATGGTAGGGGAGGCTGATAATATGAAAGGTTTGGTAATTATCATTTTTTAAGATAGGTAAGTGTATTGCAAAGATTATATTAGTTTCTCGGATTACAGTTTGTATACCAGCTAATTCTTAATAATAAAATGGATTATTGAATCTAATGATTTTATTTTCTTCGTAGATTTTACTTAAATGATCTACTAACTTTAGTAGTTCGTTAATTGGTATTATTGATGTATGTAGAACTCCTGAGTGAGCAAACATAATGGCGTTTTCTAAATTTTATATATAATATAACGAGACTGTTGCTGTTAGAATTTCTGGGTGTAGTAAAATGTAGTTTGATTTTGTGTAGCTTACAAAACTCTTGTAATAGCTGACAGTGGAATTCAGTTCCACTATCACAAGTTATCGCTGATGGTACGCCAAAGTGAGATATAAAAAGAGATAAACCTTCGATTATTGATATTGCGTTTACTGATTCTAAGAGATAAGCTTGGCCATATTTAGAGAATGAATCTAGAAATGTAAGAACTTGTTTTCATCAACTGAAATACGTCAATGTGAATCATTTCGAATGGTTTTGTGGGAGTAAGCGTGAGTGAATATTTGATGACTGGAGGGTGTCTGTCGTATTTCGCTTGTTGACAAATGTCGCATGCATTTATATATTGAGTTATCGGCCATTTCTACATCTCTGACAAATTTACGCGAAACTACTAATTTGAATGCGTGATTTTTAATAGTTTTTTGGAGAGTAGTTATCAGTTGAGGAATTTGGGATATGTAGACAATATAGTTTTTTCGGATCTATAAAGTTTTTGAATACATGTATGAGTTCTTTTTCGAAATCATTAGTCAAATTAATTGAAATTCGCGTTTTTGTGTCAAATGGAGTTTGTTTAGTTATGTTGAAAGCTTTATGTACGTTTTGCTTGATTATTAATTGATTGTTGTAAGAATTAGTTATATTTTCGCTATACGGTATACCTAGTATTGGATTTTCTTGTGCTGAGTGTACTGTTTCGTCATCATCTTTTTCGATAGGAGTTTTATCGTTTGAATTCAAAAGTTTTTCCAATTCGTCCCTTATTTCTTGTTCCGTTAGATTTTGATTGTTAGTGGTATTTTCGTCCGCATATGTTCCTATTATTTCGTCTATGTCTCCTGGGTTTCCTAATAAAGATTCGTTCTCGATGTCCATTGGGTTGATTTCTATTCGGCTCAGGGCATCGGCATTAGAGTTTTGCGAACCGGGCTTATATTGTATTTCGAAATCGTATTCCTCTAGTAGAAGTCTCCATCGTATTAGTTTCGAATTGGGTTCTTTTAGATTGAAGAGCCATTTAAGGGGTTTGTGGTCAGTGATTAGTTTCACTTTGCGCCCATAAATGTATGGTCGGAAATGCTTTACAGCCCAAGTGATTGCTAGAAGTTATTTTTCGATAGTACTATAATTGATTTCGGCGGGATTGAGTGTGCGCGACGCGTAAGCAATCGGTAGGTCGCTACCAATCGGTCCTTGGCTTAACACGGCACCTAATGCGAAATTGAAGGCATCGGTTGTAACATTAAAGAGTTTTTCAAAGTCAGGAAATTGTAGGATAGGGTCATTTGTTAACAAATTTTTACAAAGTGCGAATGTTTCGATAAATTCGGGGGAATGAACAATTTTTTCTCCCTTTTTCAGGCATTTGGTAAAAGGTTTCGTAATTTTCGCGAAATTCTTGATGAATTTTCTATAATAGCCTAGCAATCCCAGAAATGACTTTATTTCTTTAGCCGTTTTAGGTAAAGGAAATTGTTTTATGGCATCTATCTTCTTTGGGTTAGGCTTAACGCCTTGCGGTGTGATGACATGGCCTAGAAACTCAACTTCTTTTCTAACAAAATCTGATTTATCTAGTTGAATTTTGAGGTTAGTTTCTCTGAGTCTTCGAAAGAGTAGCTTGAGATTAGCTATAAGTTCTTCTAGGCTTGAACTGAAGATAATTATATCGTCCATGTAAACCATGCAGATTTTTCCTTGGAGATCTTTCAAGACGTTGTCCATGACACGCTGAAAAGTGGCATTCCGGAGTCCAAATGGCATACGTAAATATTCGTAGTGCCCGTTCTCTACGCTGAATGCTGTTTTCGATATGGAATTCTCATGCATCTGGATTTGATGAAAGCCTGAAGCCAAGTCTATGGTTGAGAAATATTGACATCTGCCTAGCCGGTCTAATACATCTTCTATTCGTGGTACAGGGTAACGGTCTTCCAAAGTTTTCTCGTTCTTTTTCTGTAATCTATGACGATTCTCCATTTTTGTTTATTGCTGGCGTCGGTTTTCTTCGGGACTATCCATACGGGGCTGCTCCACGGGGAAGAGCTTGGTCTAATTATTCCATCGTCTAACATCTTCTTTATCTGTCGTTGAACCTCTTCCTTGTGTATATAGGGGTAACGGTATGATTTCGTGTGTACGGGTACTTCGTCCAATGTTTTAATTTCATATTTTATTTAATTCGTAAAAGTCAATTTGTCCTTATCTTTATGAAATATATCTTTAAAATCGTTGCATAATTTAAGAATAGCCTCTTTTTCTTCTTCGTTCAGGTGTTCTGTTCTAATGAAGTTTTGTATATTTTCTTCATAATTTTCCGAATATCTATTTTGTAAAATATCCTCGGTATAATAAAAATTATAATTTTGTTTTATAGTATTAGTAAGAGGTATCACTTTCAGTCTGTCTTTAATTATAATTTCAACGCGTTTATCGCTGCGGTTTATAATTTCAATTTTCGCGAAACCATTTTTTACAATTGTAATAGTTTCTGGGAAATAAAGATTATCTATGTTTTGACTGGGTATTATGACTTCTCCATTGAAACAACTGACTGGAATTTTCACGGCAGCTATTTCGTGGGAGTAACACATATTTTAAAATCTTCTTTATCAAAATCATAAAAAATCGGAATTTGAATATTATTATTCTTAAGTATATTATTCTTAAAATCAACGCATAATCTAAGTTTTTTTATTACATTCAGACCGATGAGGCCATCGAAATAGTTATGAAATTTAAATAAAATAAATGGTATAGTACAGGGTGATCTAAATTCGGGGAAAGCTGGAATATCCGCTTTGAATTTTGCATCTTTATGACCTACTGCTGTCGATATTGTGGTTGTTTCATGATAAATAGTATTGGGGAAGAATTTTTCTGCGATACGAGGATTTAAAATTGATTGCATAGAGCGTTATTAGAATCAGAAAATATTTCATTTATTGTTGCATTGTCTTTCTGGCTCGTTATACGAAAATTTTTTGTGTTCTCATTTGGAAAATTGGCATTATATGTGACGGAATCTGAGTAGTCTGGGTCACTTTCATAAGCAGGGTTTTCGGAATCGTGATTTATCTGAAAATCGGGGTAGTCGGTGTTTGAATCATGAGAGTCTGATTGAATTTGGTGTAATTCTTGCGAAATGAAGTTTCTCGGATTTGAAAGTCTGAAATAATTATTAGGTTGGTTAGGTCTGAAAGTATTTCTTGAATTTATTGACATTGGTTCTGGTTTGTTTTCCGGAGTTTTTCCAGTGGGTGCAAAGACGTTTTTTTGTTGCCCAAATACTTGTCTATTGGTCGGGTAATGTCTAGTTATTTGTCGAGGTTGGACTGGAATTGGTTGTCTAGGAAAATTGTTTGTTGGGTTTTGATCGTTTAGACTTTGTGTAGGATTTGGGTTTCGGTAAGTGAAATTAGTTTGAGGTGTTTGTTGTCTGAACATCTGATTTTGATATGTCTTATTATTTGAATATCGGTTATTACTATTTGATATTGGTCTGTTATAATTTTCTGAGTTTGTGACAGTTCTCGTATTACTTTTAAATTTGAAATTATTTTGAGAATAATTGAAATTTTCTTCTTCAATAATAAATGTAATAGCGGCTTCTATTGAAACTGGATTCTTGAGTCTAATTGTATGTTGAAGCAAACCGGTTAAATTCCTAATGAGCGTTTTTAAAGCCATTTGGTCATATTGTCTGCGATATATTTCTTTAGTATTAGCAGGCATTTCTGCTAAAGAAAAACTATTGATTCTTTGAACCAGATGACTTCTTAACACTTGTAGTCTTTTAGCAAAATCTAATGTTTCATTTTTAAAAGGATGTGCCATTAGAAGGTCTTGTTCTAAACATTCTAATGATCTCTTATCGCCAAAACATTGTTCTAAAGCATCTTTCAATAAATTCCAACTATCTAACTCTGTTCTACATCCAACTAAAAGACTTGCTCTACCTATTAATTTGGAACGGATAGCTCTTAAGATATAATTATTGATCACTAAATTACCTACATTATTATATGTATCAATGAGAAATTGGCAATTCTCTATAAATTGTATAAGAGTCGATGTATTGCCATCGTACGGTGCAATTAAGTCTACCGATAATTTCAACATTTGGATATTAATCTGTTCATTATTGTTAGCCATATTGTTTGAAATATTATTGTTATAACTATCGTTCTCTTCTAAATTTATATATATATATATATATTTCTAATGCTGAAATATAAAAAGTAGTTGATTTCCGACCGGGAAATATTTTACCTATCTTAAAATTAGGGAAGTGTAATAGGAAAACTCGGTACTTACAGGTACTTCTTGAAGTTCTCCCTACGTGATTCTGCTTTCTCTAGTTGGTGTAGGTCGTTGTCGTCTAAGAGTTGAAACTCACGTTCCGTTTTTTTCACAAAAGCGGTCTCGATGCCGTGACTTTTCGAAAACACAAAACTACGACTATATCCTACTGTGACTGCGCCAGTTATGATATTTCGTATGAAAAATATCTTTTTAAAAATAAACTTTATTTAATACAAGTTTACAATTTCAGAGCTACAAACAGAATGAATCGAAAATGAATGATCATGAATTTATAAAATTCTTTTATCGTTAATATTTTGCGTATTTTCGCACGCAGCAAAAACAGATTGTATAATATAAAAGAAAGAATTTTGATATATTTTAGAGAATAGAGTATGGCGGAAGAAGTTATGGACATTGATGCGATCCTAGAAATGGAGAAAATGTCACCAGAAGAAAGGAAAGCGGCAAGGGACAAAGAAATTGATAAGTTAATGAAAATTTATGATCTAATTGTCGCTAAGCTAGGAGAGGGGGAGAAACCCATATCAATAGCTGAAGGCAACACTATCATAGACATATCTAATCAAGTAGCAGGATTGCTGTCAACAGTTTTCACATTCTTGAGAAAGTCGGAAATTTAAAACATGACATATCAAATCTCCATAGGAAGCTGAAAGAATTAACTGGTAACACAAAGAAAAGAATACCATACATAACAAGGATTAGCGAACAAAGGATCCAGTTAGAGGAAGAACATATAAAAATGTGTTGGGAAGAATATATTCTACAGCTCCTTCGGGACAGAAGACCACAAGACATAGATCTACCAAGTTCTGACGAATATCTTGATATTTTAGAATCTGGAGTTAGAAATGCACTTACAAATAGCAAAAATGGAAAAGCACCAGGGTTGGATGGAATACCAATTGAACTATTAGGAGCATTAGAGGGATCGAACTTAAAAAACTTCACCAAGATACTAAATAAGATCTACCAACAAGGAAATATACCAGAGGAATGACTGAAATCAGTGTTCATACTGATACCCAAAAAGAATAACCCTCAAACATAAGATCAATATAGTTAAATTAGCCTGATGGCACATCCTTTGAAAATATTATTAAAAATAATAAAAAACAGAATTTAAAAGAAATGTGTGCAGCAACTGGATAATACCCAGTTTGGTTTCGGAGGAGAACTTTAGAATATCAATCTCGATGCAAAGGATGTAACGTTAATAAAAAAGATATATTGGAATCAGACGGCGGTAGTAAAGATAAATAACTTTTTAACAGACGAAGTACCAGTTGAGCGAGGTGTAAGACAGGGATGTGTGCTGTCGCCAGTCCCGTTTAACTTATATTCTCAAGTTATATTTGCCAATTCGCTTTGCCGATGATACTGGCTCATAGTCAATTGAGAAAGTCGGAAATTTAAAGCATGATATTTCAAATCTCCATAGGAAGCTGAAAGAATTAACTGGTAACACAAACATGTGCTTCATAGATTATCATAAGGCATTTGACAGGGTAAAGCATATTAAACTTATTGAAGAACTTAAGAATATACAACATTCAGCAGCAGTACGACTCATTTTTGTTATTTTCAATATTCCTTATTTCTTTGTCTCTCACAACTTCCTAAACATTATCTAAATATGATGAGTCTGGTAATAAATTTTACATCTATTGGTTCGTTATTATAAGGTGTATTTTTGATTTCTCTTCGAAGTGTAAAATCAAGATCATCGACATTGACGTCTAATGATTCTATTTCTAATGCATTCATATCACAATCCGGCTTAATTCGTGATAATGGATCAGAAATGCAAAATATTCTTTTGCTTTTTTTCACTCATTATGGGTTTAATTTTCTAAAATAAAATAAAAAGAAATTTAGAAAAGTCAAACTCATTTTATCCCAATAAATATCAAAAAAAAGAAAATATGTACATGGTTAAGATTTAAGATCATACTTGTTTTAAATCCATGTGTCAATATATAAACAGGCTGGCCATACGTCCCGGTTTGGCCGGGACAGTCCCGTTTTAGACCACTTTTTTGGCCGTCCCGTCGGTTTCCGAAAATAATCTACAATGTCCCGGTTTCAATGAAATAATGATAAAAATGAATATTTTTACAAATCTAAGTAATAACTTTCTTATCAACAGTTTCATCATATCTCATAAAAGCTTACATCAATTAGAATACAGTCAGTACAGTATTAAAAAGTGTACAAATATTCATAGTTTCTGTGTTGCTTCGGGCATATTTGCGTGCAGCGACTGTACTTCGCCAAGAGCATAGCTTTTATTTCTGACTGTACCGCCGCGCCTGCGCAAGTCGATGACAGCCGCCATTACCAGACAAGAGTTCTCGCTACTCACCAGCAGTCGCCAGTCTGGTCTGATGTATTAACTCTGTGTGTACAAGTACAGTCGTATACGTGTGCTCGGTTTTGTGAACTTCGTTTGTGTAAACTTGTGATTTGTAAGTGTCATATAGTAATGTGAATAATGACTCTCTTAAAACAGCAAAAACGGTTATGTGTTTTCAATGACGATTTGGAGAGAGAATTTAAGTTTATTAAAACTGACATTTCTACTACTGACAGATCAAAAGTAGGGTGCAAAACCTGTGGTGTCCATTTTTCTGTCGCTCATGGAGGAAAAAATGATATTAATCGACATACAAAAACGAAAAAACATAAAGATGCTGAGAAAGCTGCCAGCAGTTCTTCTATTTTGCAACATTTTATATTGAAAAAGGATACCGATGATAAAATTTCTGCACAAGAAGGCATGTTTGCTTATCATGCAGTTGTTCATGGACACAGTTTTAGGTCAAATGACTGTCTTTCCAAACTTATTAAAAAGCTTTATGAGCCAAAATATTCATCCGGAAAGACCAAAAGTGAGGCAATCGTGTGTAATGTCTTGGCGCCGTTATCCATTGATGAAGTGGACCAAGAGATGAGTTCTTGTGGGTCTGTTTCTTTCAGCATAGACGCCTCAAACAAAAAAGCAGAAAAATGTTTTCCTGTACTTGTTCGTTATTTTGCCATTATCTGGAGTCCACGTTAAAATTATTACATTTTCGTCACTGCCTAATGAACAATCTGAGACCCAGAGCAAAATGCTTGAGGAACTAGTGAAGAAAAAAAATCTCAATGAAAAATTGGTGGCTATGTGTGCTGACACCACTAATACAAATTTTGGCGGGGCCGCTAGAAAAGGGAAGAATAATGTGTGGCGACACCTTCAACAAAGTCTAGGGAAAGAGATAATCGGAGTAGGGTGCGGTGCCCATATAGTCCACAACTGCATTCAAACAGCTGTCGACACTCGGCCGTTTGATATTGAATGCTTCACCGTTAAAGTGTATAAATACTTTCACATTTATACCGTTAGAACAGAAGAGCTGAAAGAATTTTGTCAGTTTGTTGGAGTGGAATACTAAAAGTTACTAGAGCACTCGTTTTCTGTCCCTTGACCCAGCTACTACACGTATTCTGAAGATATTTGAAGGCCTGAAGTCCTACTTTCTCTCCCAGGACAAATGTCCATACTTTATAAGCCAGCTTATTGAAAATCCATGTTTTAAGCCATGGCTGATGTTTGTGACATCCCAGATTTCAACTTTGGAAGAAACCATTTTGAAGATAGAGAAAGATAATATCTCAGCTACTGAAGATGCTTGGCGCATAAGCTCACTCAAAAGTGTGATGAAATCTAGAGAGGAAGAGGAATTTATTCCAACTAATGTGATAACACTAATATTAGACTTAGAGAAGGAAGGAGAACTGAATGTGCAAGACTTTAAAACAACTGTGAGAAAGTTTTACAAAACATGTGTTGACTACTTAGACAAGTGGGAATCGAGCTTCGGTGGCGTACAAAACTTGGATTTTACTACAAACAGTTCCGTCATGGAGTGATATCCAAACCAGCCTGTCTAATCTAAATGCTAAGCAGATAAAGGAAATATCTGAGGATCAAGCTGAAGAAACCAAACTCTTTGACCAGTGGCAGTATGTAAAAGAGATTGTGTCTGAAAGCATAAAGAAATGGAACAGAGTGGACAAAACAAAAGCTAAAACTCCTGTTGACGAGAGATGGAAGCAAATATTTTCAAAGCTTAATAGTGAGGACATTGCATATGATGCTATTTTGACAGTAGTTGAATTTCCAATATGTTTGCCAGGAACCAGTGCTCCCGTAGAAAGAGTTTTTTCTATTATGAACAATTTGTGGACATCTGAAAAATCACGTCTTGATGTTATGATAATGAGTTCAATGTTGATGGTTCGAGTAAATTTTAAATACACTTGTGACCAGTTTTACGAGATGCGTTTGAAAAACAAAAATGTATTGAGACAGATAAGTTCTTCCCAAAAGTACTTTTGGTATGATAAGGATAAAGATGATGAGCAGGCTGGACCCTCAAACAGACTAGGGGATCCAACAGACATAGTTTTTAACTCAACAGACTTTCCATGTGTAGCCAAAGTTACAAATATTACTAAATAATTAAATGCAAACCATAAGTTTTATCTACAGTGGGAACAATAAATTGGAAGAAAATAAATAACTCTAGTTTTGATTCAACAACAAACTCAACCCATTCCCAAAAAGTCTAAGGTAAACCGCCCTAATTAATTACGATCACCTACCCAACCCCATTGATTTTAAATTCTTATTTTGTCCATATAATAGCCTCCGCCAAATATTTTAATGTATGAAATTTGTTTTTTGGAATAAGTTACAGACTGAGAAATATTTATATAGCTTTTTACTTTGTTTGTACAAATAAGAATCAAAGATCAACGACGGTATTAGGTAGGTGACTGCATTTAGGGTGGTACCAGTTTACCTTATAGGTTTTCGGACTACACAGGAAACCCCCTGCCCCCCCAAAGTACTGCAATGTCCCGGTCCAGGCTAGGACATATATGGCCACCCTATATATAAAAGTCCGTAACGAAAGGGTTCAGCCGATGCCGACGAGAGAACAGGCCGGAATGAGCGCGGCATATTTGCTGCGCACTCTTCGCTAGTAGTCCTACCTCAACGTACGAGTAGCCGGCAGCACGGCAGTAGTAGTATTCAGTAAGAAGTTTTTTCTGTGCGAAGCGGTTAGTTTTTTTTTCTTTAAAATAGTTGCACAGTTATTTTAAAAAGGCGATTCCTATTCTCTCGTCGGCCTCGGCTGAACCCTTTGAACCTTCCAGTAAAAGGGTGAAAAAGAACCATCGCCATTCATCGTCTGATTATGAGAATAAAGTATAGTGCAGTATTTTCTGACGAAGCGATGAGAATATTCTTTACGATATTTCTATTTTTAATAATTTTAAGAAATGTACAGGTACTTTAAATGTTACTTTAATATTTTGTAAAATAAGGTTTAACGAAATTGTTTTATTGCGGTAGGCTTAGGCCTAGATAGGCACATGGTTGTCAACGTAATCGGGATCCCATGACGATGGGGGTATCATAAAATTAATACGGAAAAGAGAAATGTGCAGCAGGCAAACTATTCGAGAATATTTTTGAAAAAGACAGTCTTGCTTTGAGATTGAGATCGAAAGGACGTCCTGGTCTGTCGCAAGACATTATTATTATTCCACCGCTATAAACGCACTTATACAATTTGGTATATGGCCTTAACACGTTGACCGCTGTAGTGGCAATCATTTTTAACATTTCTGGGGCCGGAGCTTTTTTGTTTTAAACCTTCATAAACCTAATTACCAGACTATGGAATTCTATAATAGGATTTTATTTGGTCTGTAAGTATATTTTTCAAGTGCGAAGCAAGTGTGCATCGCGCGGCGCCAAAGACAACATTTCCATGCGGGCGTCACGCGATGCATCCGTGTTTCGCAGCGAACAGGAATAGACCTGCAAGACTTAAATGCGTGTTATAAAATTTACGTCGTCTAGTTGCTTAGTTTATCTTGGTCATTCGCGAAGATAACTTCAATTGTGTAAAAAAGTAAATAGATAGTGATATTAGTGAGATGGGTGATTACGAGGATGAACAGTTACGTTTACAAGCAATGATGGACGATATTTTATCAGATGAAGAGCAGTTTGAATATTCGTCGGAAAGTTACAAGGCAAGCACAAGTTATTCTAAGTCTTCTGATTCATCTTATTCTCCGGTATAGACAAAAAGACAAAGTGTCAAGAAACATAAGTGCTAATCCTGCTGACATATCTAGTACATCGTCCGATCAACTGTCTACCGAAAATGTACCTAACCTCACAAGCGCACTAATTAATGATTGCCTCTTACCTAACCTAACCAGCGCACTAATTCGTGATTGCCTCATACCCTTTCGTTGTACAAGTTTAAGACCAGAGGAAAATTGGGAGACGTATAGCACGTTTGAGGTAACGCACAGCACGTAATTTTGTAATCTACAAAATTGAATACATTGACGAGCTCACAAAATGACAGAAGAAAAGTTACTAGAGGCGGTAAAGGAAAAACGGAGAGCTTCACGATACAAAAAATCGAGAATATGTAAAGACGAAACTGAATTGTCCACTGTTTATTAGGTGATATAGATATAAATGTTTTGTTCGATTGTCAAATGTTCCGACTATCAATCAAATCCAAACCCCCACCACTCAGCACCTGTAGCATGTAAACGTCTTTCGTGTCAACCCCACACGTCCTATACGTGTCTCCCTATTAGCGCCTTGCCTAAAAAGGCTCCCAAAAGAAACCGCAGTTTCTATACAAGAAAGAAAAACTGTTCCGAGGGAAATTTCTTGTTGACAATGGGAAGCAAATATCATGGTTTGACAGGACACGGATGATTAGACAGTCTCAATCGCTGATAACCTCAAAAAACGCATCAACCGCTTCTTCAGGTGTACAAAAACGTTGGCCTCCCAATTTATTTTTGATCTGCGAAAATAAGGATAAATCATTGGGTTCCAACTTTTGTTGGATTTTGTTCATCTTGAAAGACTCATACAATCAATTATTATTTAGTTTCTGAATCATATGCATAGATCCCTGATTTGACGCTTTTCACGATCCTATAAACGTATCACGATTTTTCAGCTAATTTTCACTAGTTCTTTTTTGAGCGATTCCCAAATTATGCGGTATCAAACTCGAACGAAATCTTTTCGACAACCAAATATTCATGCAATATTGAATGTATACGAATGGAGTGATGCCATATCTCAAAACTTAAGTAGTAACCCTCGTAATGTTGTTGAGCTAATTTAAAAGAAAATAAGTGAAATTCTAATGTTCCTGGTCTCAAAAAGAATGCTGAAAATAATCAAAACCAAAAAAACAAAATAACAATGATGAAGATGCCATTTTCTTATATTTTAATGACGTAGTAGAAGTTTTGAAAAAAAAAACAGTAATTTCTTTAACGCATTTCTCAGGAACAAGTTAAGAATAAAACGATAAACTTATGACACGTAAGAAAATTGTGAGAATTTGAAAGACACGCGAGCTGCATATCAAATATCATTAACCCTAGAATACTAATGTACGTCTCCGCTACGTATACTTCAGTGGAAAATCGGTTGCCGCAATGTTGTTTCCGTAGTTTCGCTTTTCCCCCTCCAATGTAAGGTTCTAGTGGTTAGTTAGCTACAGGTTCCCTTCAAGTAAAGAGTGTTATTGTGCCAAATTTAATATTCTCGACAATGAATAAGGTAAGTCACTACGTCTTTTGTACGTACATACTATATGCAACTATAGTAAAAGGACGATGACTAAAACCTATTGTGGCACCTGCAATAAGCCAATATGCGGTGAACATACTCATAAAATGTGTCATCAGTGTACAAACGAAGGAAAGTGAATCTCCAACAGTTTTATTCAACCAATTCAATTAAATTATTTTTGTTTGTACAATTTTCATATTTTATAATGTTGCTGTTTCATTTTTTTGAATAAAAATTGTATCTTTATATTTTATAATGTTGCTGTTTCATTTTTTTGAATAAAAATTGTATCTTATATGTTGTTTAAATAAAAATGTGTTGGTTTATAAAAGATTGGCCTTTTTATTTCACCTTAAATGAAAAAAAAATCTTATATACGTCACTAATACGCACATTAGTTTTGTACGCTTACTCAGGGAACGTTAGTATTTTTTAACTAAACGAAACGGAAATATCAGAAATAAAAGGAGAGAACATCTGATTTTGAAATTGATACCCCCGAGAAAGTTTCAATCAGAAATATGGTCTCGAAACGTTTCCATATTTAGAACACACTCCTGAAAGACTTTCTGATCATTTAGAAATTGATTAATCTTTGCTTGTTGAATTAGCTTATGTAATTCCAGGTAAGTCAAATCATTAAAAGAGTTTCTCGTACACTATTATTATTTGGTGGAAATTTCAAATTTAAAACATTTTTTACAAGAACTTTAAATTTTCATTTAGTAGGATCCTATCATATGATTACGACCGACATCATGATCGTATTAAACCGAATAGTTTCCAAAAAATCCTAAAGGGATACATCTAACAAATTATGGAATTAGAGTTCGACAGTTTCAAAATAAAAACATTTCGATACTTTTTCTGGCATAGAAAATTGTGCTATTACCCAAAAAGAAACCTTTGTTGAAACCTTCGCTTGAAAGAATAAGATATTCGTTTTCTGGTCAAATATGAGAAAAACTAAGACCACACAAATAGATTTATTCCAAAAATTATTAGCATTCGAATATGAAAAAAGTCCTTACGATCCGACACTACGATACTACACTGATTTCTAGAAGCTTGAAATATTAGAAGGATTTATTATACAAGGCAAGATACTTTAACTACATGTTTTATTGAAGTTAACGGAAAATCATCTATTAATTTTTAAATTTCAAATTAATGCGTAGAGCAGCGATGATTTTTCCATGGTAGATCATGTTAAAATTGAATCAGAAAAATAGATATTGTTCAGTAGATTGACAGAGGAATGTTTTGATTTCCTTCTGACTTTCGTTTTGTATTTCGTTACTATTCTAATACAATTTCTCACTGATGATTGTGATACTTGAATTCCGTAGACTCTTTTGCTACTTTTATTTTTTATGATTTAATGACGAGCTAGAATTGTGAGAAAAATAATAGGTGTAATCAAGTGTGGCGAATCATCTATTAACTTATAAATTTCAAGTTAATGCATAGAGCAACGATAATTCTTCTAAAAGGATTACTTTGAAGTGAAACAAATAGTGTAACGTTCTCTCTCCGCTTCAGTTTGTTCTGCGCATCTTTTGCGTGCATGAGGCATGCGCAGTATAGATAAAGTGTGTCGAACGAGAGAGAAAATGAATATCGTCGGCACCGTAACGTAGGGACGTTTTTTCCCAAACCAACGGTTACGTTCAATCGTTTCTCGTCTTTTCAGCTGCCATTTTGTAGTCTATCAACAAAATGGAAGTACTAGATCTATGACAAAGGCATTATGTAATGTTTACACAATGCTATAATTCAAAATGTTTTGTTTTGGCACATTTAGATACAATTTATCACAAATGTGCTTGCTACTGCTGCTGCTTCTGTTATAGTCTATTATTTATACTTCTGTTCCTTCATGTAGTTTTAACCTTAATAATTGACGAAATATACGCGAACGATTGGAACAAATAACAAAATCAACAATAATTTTTCTATATTATGGAAGCTGACAACGTTTAGAAAACAAGAAATTTAGGTCAGCTGATTTTATATGTGTCGTCCTTCTTGCTCTTTCAGTTGGTGTTTGGGCTACCTGGCTGGCGATAGCGTTTATTAATACTCATCCTACCTGCTTAGATAATAATACTGAATTTTTAAATAATTATTGAACGCATAATTTTAAAATGTTTGTCTTTAGATAGGTCTCACAGACACACATTTTTTGCGTCATTAACGTTTCAAAAATTATATTTTTGTTCGCACGTTTTATTATCGAGTATTCCAGTAGATATTAGTAGAACTATTGCGAAAGACGTGACTCAAACAATGAGATCGCATATAAGGTTGTTTCTTCGGGATTAAATAGTCAAACATCAGGAGATTCTGAACTGAGTTTAAATAGTGAAATAATACCAGAACATGTTGCTTAAAATTCAAATAGCCAGTGCATGTCAGGACATCCTAATTATTGTTTCAACAGTGCGGTACTTTCAGAAGATGTTGCTCCAAGTTTAGATAGTCAGTCAATATTAGATGTTACTATCAGCTCGACTTGTGATTCAAGTATCAACGAAACTAAGTTCCACAACTTAATAATGTTTGTTTTTACTGCAATAAAGATCGTAAACAGAATAAAGGTGAATAACAAATTCTTCATTCGTCTAATGATAGAAAACTTTTCCAAAAAATCATTGAGTGAATGGAGAAACTCAATCATGAAGAGTTGTTACAGAAAATTACTCATTTTGAACCCGCAAATAAAAAAATTCATCATTTGTGTGAATTAAATTATTCAAATTAGTAATATAAAATAGTTTCAGACATTCCACATACTTCTTAACAAAAAAATCGTAATATCGATAACAAAAATTTGAAATAGGAAGTTTTTGAAAAAATTGTTTATTGTTATCATCTCTATGTGATATAAAGAACTATGAGCAGAAACTTCAGCCTCAGACTGAAATTAGTTTAATAACTAATAATGTTCTCGAGAAAAAAATTCAAAAATAATTTTAAGGTAATATCCAGGCAAAAGAAAAAAATATTATTCCCAAAGATCAGGGCCGAGCCGTGCCGGGGGTGCATGGCACCCGGACGGCACTGACACGGGGCGGCAAAAGGCAAAATATCTCTAAAAAAATAACAGAGCCCTATCATGCAATATTTAGTCGCAAAGCGTAAAGTGTCTTTCTTTGATAGTTTCTTATTATTACAACAATACCAAAATAGTGAGTTGAGCGTTCGGGCGAATCGGGCGGCGTAAGAAAGATAATAAATAGGTAATAATAAAGAATAAGCCGCTTGCCGCACAAATGACAGAATATATTAATAGATTTCTTGAATAAAGGGATCGCGGCTTTTCTTTTGGCTTTTGACTCTTAGACTCTTTGCCGACTTTGAGAATGTGGGATTTTTTTATTTTTCTAATGCCGTGTTTTCGTGTTTATCCAAGTTTGCGTAGCATTTTTTTAACTTTTTTTAATTTAAGTTGATTAGTTGAAAACTAAAGAGCAAAGAGTAAAGATTGCGATATTACGAATTAGGAAAATAGATCATTGTCTAATTTGATTTATTTTTATTCAGTGATTGTGAACGGACTGAACGGTAGGTTTTAATTATTTTATATTAGACAATTTGCCAAAATTTTTAATCATAGTTCAATTATTTAGATGTCTGATGGTCGAAAGAATCTTTCTGGTTCACAATACCGAAAAAGGAAGTTAGAAAAAGAGAAAGACAAAAAACGATTAGCTGGATCATTAAAAAAGTTTTTTGTGTCCAGGAGCAATAAAGAACCACAACCTCCTTGTAGCCAAGACCCACTCACATGTTCAATATTTGATTTTGATATTTAGTGAAGATATTCTTAAGGTAAATAAGAAATTATTAAATGATCCAGCTTGTTGGCCGCGGGTATTAGCAGGTAATATTAGAATGTCAATTTTAGATTTAGAACCAGTACAACTAAAAATTTTTGTATATCCAGTAAATTATTCAAATAGATCTTTTAGCGCCACCTATTTCGAAAAAGAAAAAAAATTAACTTATAATGAAAAAGTTTTTTGTTTTTGTTTTTGTTGAAAATTATTTGAAGTATCTGTCAATAGTTTTAACGATGATAATGGCTACAATGACTGGCAACAATTGTCTCGGAATTTAGAAAGGCATGAAACAAGTAAAGGCATTGTGAGAGTGTTAGAACATGGGTTGCTTTGAAGAAATCAATTGAGAAAAGTTTTACTGTCGACTCTTTTAATCAAAATTTAATTCAAATGGTAAATAAAAGATGGACACTCGAATACTTTTCAAGAAGGTAACGGCAATTTTTTTAAACTTATGGAGACAATTGCAAAATTTGATAACGTAATGACCGAACATATTGATCAGGTTCAAAAAGATAGCAAAAAAATGCCACACTATTTGGACAATAAAATACAAAATGAATTAAGTTTCCTGATAGGAGAAGTAAAGAGAACTATTATTGAAACCTTAAAATATTGTAAATATTTTTCAATTACTCTTGATTGTACACCTGATATCAGCCACCAGATAACGATTATTGTTAGATTCGTTTTCATTAATGACAATTCAAAAAGTATAGAAATTCGAGAACATTTTTTTGCCCAGTTACAAATACTACTGGCTAGGGATTATCTGATTTTTTATTGAATTACTTGAAAGAAATTGATATTAATATTGCCGACATGAGAGGTCAGGATATGAATATGAATGGCAAACACAATGGTCTCCAAAAAATAAAATTTGGGTATTAATCCAATTATTAATTAAAAGGGTTAAGAGCTAAGCAGATTTACGAAGATATGCTTAATACTCTTGGTAATCAATGTCCTTCGTGTACGACCGTGAAAAATTGGACTGCAAGCTTCAAAAGAGGCAAATTTTCTTTTGAAGATAATGACCAATCGGGAAGGCCAGTTTCTGTGTCAATCCCCGAAAATATCAATGTAGTTCATGACATGATTTTATCAGATCGTTGAATTGGGCTAAAACGTATATCTGCAGCACTGAATATTCCATACGAACGCGTTCATTATATAGTTTACGTCAATTTGGACATGAGAAAAATTGCTGCAAAATGGATCCCCAAATGTTTGAATGTTGACCAGAAGCGTGGAAGGGTAGAGCATTGCGTTTGATCTGTACTCGACTTGAAAACGATGCAGACTTCTTAAACCGAATTGTTACTATGGATGAGACTTGGGTACATTTCTACGACCCAGAAACAAAGTGTACTGAATCCATATCTGATTATATATATTTTTAATTAATTACATAATTGATAAGTAATTTAACAATTTCATAAAATAATTTAGATATTATTATTAAACGAACTAACGTGACTCGAAAAGGTCATAACAAGATTTATATTTTAAATTATTAAAATTACTCGAAGGAATTTAAAAACAGTACGTGTTTAGAAACAAATACAGATCGTGTCAAAAGGCTTAGCCGTAAGTATTATGTCAACGTAATAAACACCCAGTGATTTTTGTATGTTTTTATTATTACTGTTCCTGACCAAATACCCCAACAACACATGGCGATCCTGCGAAACACAAGGCTACTAATGATCCTGATCAACATACATTGGTTAAGTAAACTAACTGATACAGCAAAAACATCCTTAATTAAGAAACAAATCATCAAAACAAGAAGTCCAAGACAACGGAGCCATAAATAACAATTTCATAGTCCAGGACGAATAATCAATGAATCAAATGACAGAGCTAATGTACGAAATAGTGATCATTCTAATCCTGAAACTGGTATGGTCCGTCTGGAAAACACACAGAAGATACCTGAGATCTAAAGGCACCAGTCGCAACCCTAAGTGTATAAAGATTGTAAGTACTTCTACGAAATTCGTGTATGATAAGTTGTACGTGTAATTTATGGTTATATATATTCTTATTCTTTGTGTCTATATTCTTAAATTTTTAATATTTATGTCTATACTAAGGTTACATGGTTATATCCTATATCTAGATTTTATGTATTTACGTATTGTACGATTATACTAAAACAAGCCGAGAACTTAATTAATGTCATTGGGAAGAATTTGATATAAAGCTAAAAAAAATAGTGGAAGATGTAAATAGACAAAGTAAGAGTCTTAAAAAAAAGAGGTTCCAAAGAATCTCGAAATACATAGGGACGTAATTAGTAATTCATTAAGCTCTTATAATAATTTTATTTTTAATAATTAATATCAACAATTTAATTAATTAATTAAATTAATAATTTAATGAGGAAAAATTTAAATATGTCATCAAGAATTATGCAAACTATATTTTGATAAGATTAAAGATGAAATATCACGAATATTTGAAATATTAAATTATCAGATCTCATTACCACACTCAATTTTGCAAGAACTAAAGGGTGAAATATTACAAACAATATACAAGGTGAAATGGCGTTGAGTATGAATGAATTTTTTTAATTTAGCTAGCAGAATTTTACCAACAGAATTCAGCGGAGAAGCCAGCAAATTGCAATCATTTTTAGACGCATTGAAACTTCTGCAATTGAACATACAGGGAAACGAAACAAATGCTGTAGCAATTGTTAAAACAAGACTTACAGAAAAGCAAAAAATTTAATAACTACAGAAACGTCATTAGAGGAAATAAGCCGAAAGTTGAAAAGTGGAATCAAAGGAGATAATCCCAGTCTCCTGTTAGCAAAACTGAATAAACTAAAACAAACAGGAAAAAGATATAAATAGTTACGCCACAGAACTTGAAAAGTTGACAGAAAACCTGCAAACAGCGTACATATCCGAAGTAATGCTGGAGAACTTAGCGCAAAAATACGGAAGCGGTAATAAAATCAATAATGACAAACGTCACATCCGAATCGACCAAGACACTAATCGCAGCTGGTAACTTCCAATCGACACAAGAAATAATTAGGAAATTGGTTTCAGTAGATAACATGACAAATCAGCAAGTACTGTATTATAAGAGTAATCAAAACTATTACAGGTCAAGAAATTACAGTGCAAGTTTTCAAGAGTGAAACCGTAAATGAAAATCAACGGTTGGGGTTAGTTAGTTAGGGTAGAACAAATGATAAATCCACGATTTTAGATAATTATTTAATTTATACGCTTGACTTATCACTTTCAAATTTTGTAGAAATTCAGATTAATATCTCAGATAACACCTGCAACTTTATCTTAGATACAGGAGCAGACATTTCATTAATTGAAATATCACAATTAATTCGGGCTAATTAAAAAATAAGCATTAAGGGCATAATAATGCCAGGATTTGCTACAACATTAGGAAAAATTAATATAATTCTTTACATTATCAATACAACTTTTTATCACAACTTTCATATAGTAGACGAAAATTTTCCTTTACCTACAAATGGGATAATAGGTAGAGATTTTATTAGCAACAATTATTGTATATTAGATTATGACCAATGGCAATTGCATATAAGGAGCAAAAATAGAATCCCAGTATCTGTCCAAATTTTCGAAAACCCAGAATATGACACATTAGCTATACCACCTAGATGTGAAATATACAGGTTGGCAGAAAATTTCAAAACGTTAAGAAAAGAAAAAATAGTAGAACATCAAGAGATAGCACTGGGAGTATTTTTAGCTAGAGCAATCATTTCAAGTAAAAATCCATATGTTTGAATTTTAAACATGAATTATGAGAATGTTGAAATAAATACGAGAAACATTAGAATCTTCTAAAAAATTCACATCCTTCAGCACAGAAAAAGGTTCGTTATAGTTCACGAGACTACCTTTCGGACTGAATGTTAGTCCAAACAGTTTTTCATGAATGATGTCCATAGCATTATCGGGATTAACTCCAGAAAAAGCATTTATCTATATGGATGACATGACATAGTAGTAATACGAATTTCGTTTTTGATGCTTGTCGAAAATACAATTTGAGTCTGAATCCACAAAAATGCCGATTCTTCAGGCGACAAGTCACCTATTTAGGTCACAATTTATCAAGTGAAGGCGTCTCCCCAGAGCAAAATATTCAGTAATCGAACAGTATCCAGTCCCGAAAAATGCGAGTGAAGTAAAAATATTCGTTGCATTCTGTAACTATTACAGACGTTTCATTCCAAATTTTGCAGAGATATGTATACCTCTTATCAATTAAAAGAATTATTAGCAAAACATTGAGGAATCAACCATTTCAAATGTTCTTGTATGGAAGTCCAAAATAATGTGGCATATAGGCAGCTACCTCCTAGGCAAAATTATATGCCGAATTATCAATTTACTAATCGAAATTCCGCATCAAACCCGCAAAATCGTCCATCAACTTCTTATATCCCTTCTAATAGGAATAATACAAACTTTTCTAATAATGGTCAAAACGTCTTTAAACCAAACATTATCGAATTGTTAAACTTAAATAATTCAGAAAGCGTGTTACCCTATATAATTTTTCCATAACAAAATCTTAAAGTTTTAATTGATACTGGTAGCACAAGATCCTTTGTGACACCTGCAATTGCTGAGAAATATTTCAAAAAATCTCTTGTCAAAAAACCCTTCCATGTAAAATCTGCCTTCGGTAGCAGTCAACAAAATTTCTGCACACTCATTCCAATCCCTAAAATGTTAATTATAGGCAACCGTTCAATTTAGAATATTGCGTTTTCAAATTTTCAAATTTCATGATCAAAACACGGTTCCAGTTAATTATATATATACTACTAGACTAGAAATTTACCTCATATCTCGCCTCACTAATCAAATGTCGACTAGGTACGCAAATAAAGCGGCATATTTTATTCTTGCATCCGGGCGACGGATACTCTAGGCTCGGCCCTGCTAAAGATTCTAGTTTATTATAAGATGATCTTAGTAAACTCAAAGAAAACGACCTTATTGAGAAAGTCGTATTAATCTTGCGAGAAACTATTTTAAAAATTGAAAAATCAAAACTACCAAAAAATAAAACTGGCGATTTAATTGCTAGCGAATGTGAGATTCCAGATAAATTAGATCGATTCCTCAAAGTTTTTATGGGGGGTAAATATATTAGATGCAAAGACGGTGTAAATTGCTATGGATCGAGTTCCTCCATTGCTGCTGATGCATTTTTTTTGGGTAACGATTACTCTTGGTACGACGATGAAAAGTCCAACAAGCAGTAAAAAAAATTATTATTTCAAATAGATTAGGAGATTGCTGTAACTACACTACTCTAGAAGAATTGGAAACAGAAGCAACAATTCCATCGTTATAAAGGTATCAAGTTTGTCCGCCGGACATCATTATAAATTCCTCACTGTGCCCTGGTGTTGCCTTTGACAATTTTGACGAGATACATTGACACCTTGGACGGAAAAGAAACTTGACATGATACTGTGGAGATTTACCAAGGCATCGATAATAATTCCCATAGCGAATTGAACTAAGATGATGGGAATTGTTATTCACCAACACGAATATTGATTATCCCAATCAATTGATTAATCAACCTAATTACGCTCGATATTGAGTAAAATATTCAGATAATTTGAATAATGTCAGTAAAACCTATCCCGGACTAGAAGATGATTTTAATAAAGGATATTTTGGAGTCAAGAGAACTGATAAGCCATTCTCATGAGAACCAATAGATCTCACTTTAGAACCAACTATAAATGCCGATGTGGCAAAATGACTTAGTGGAATTGCTCACTTTACTAATTTTATAGCTGCACGTCAACGCACATGTCTTGGATGTTTGTCTTAAGGTAAGATGTTACAGCAAAATTACAACCCAATAGAATAAAAATCTATGGAAAACAAATTGCTGATTTCATTGAAATAATCGAAAAAAATTCATTCGATCAAACATTATATAACGAGAATTTGTACAAGATTGCTACTTCAAGACCTGCTTCTCCTGAGGTTGCGGATTTTCTACTAAATAATGAGAAAATGCTAATGATTTAAGGAACCAATTTGTCAATGAATGCGTTGAAGATGAAAGTAGTTTTGTGAAGCCAATAAAAAAACTAAAGTCTTTAATTTTGCTAAATCGCCAAAGAAAAATAAATTGATTTAGGGAATAAAATTGTTGAGTTGTGATTCTATTCAGTAGAATGTTGGGGATTTCCTTCACTCATGAGGTTTATATCGAGAAAGTTTTGACATTCCCACGTACTCCAATGCCAACATCAATGTGTCATCCGGATGGTTCAATCTGTAAAACTAACAAATCACAGTTAGCTAAGCTCATAGACACTGTTGAGCAACAAATGTCATCTTTTGATGTTTGTCTTGTTGATGTTTTCTTTTTGTTGCATCTAATGAAAGATGTACACATGACGGTATATCTAAAAAATTTCTGAGTACTATCTCCCATAAGAAATCTATTCGGATTGACATTATCTTCGACCAATATTTTTTGCCGTCTATCAAAGATTGTGAGCGTTCACGCCGAGAATAATCAACTTGTCCAGTATATATTGGTGCTTACTGGATGTAAATACACGCCAGCATTTTTTAGAAAAGGTAAAGTTGGGCCTTTTAAATGTTAGAAAAATCAAATTTTATTTTCAATAAATTCAATAAATTTTAAAACGTTAATGACGCATTTTTCAATTTTCTTCTCTATAATTGAACTTTATTCCAATTTTATTTCTGTTCCAATGTTTGAATTTCTTATATATAAATTTGTTCTGAATAGAAGGAATGTAAGTAACGTAATTTTGAAATTATTTTCTGCCTCATTCTTGATCATATTCTACAACTCTCTCTCTTTCTCTTTGACTACTAGCATCATAGGACAATACTTTACATGAGTTTTTAATTTTTTTGACAAATTATCTTTAGACTATTTTATCTTCAAAGAATACAATATAAAAAATACGGACATTCTGAAATGTTTTGAATTTTTGATTTTAGGAAATAAAAAATTTGTACTCTGAAAATGTCTGGCAATAAAAAATGTATGTCTGGGAGACTTATCTAAAGACAAAACTTTAAGAATTACGCGTTCAATAATTATTAAAAAATTCAGGATTATTACTTGTACAAGTAGGATGCGCATTAACAAACGCAACTGCTACTGCTAGCCAGGTAGCCCAGACTCTAACCGAAAGAGTAAGAAGAACGACATATCAAAAAATCAACTGACCTGGAATTCTCTCTCAAAAACGTTACTAGCTCCTATACTACTACTCTTCAACTGAGTATAGAAAAATCATTTTCCTGTCAAATAATGAATACAATAATTTGAAGTGGCATCCTACAAATTTTATTTCATTATTATTTGTGTTTCCATTAATGAATTGTAGTTGACATTCAAATGATTCAATATTGGAAAGACCTAAAAAAAACACTTTATTTATGCTCAGCTACTAAGCCTTTTGATGTGTTTAAAAAAATATTTATTTGTCCTGTTCATTAAACAAATACCTCAAAGTTTGTATGGGAAGAAAAATGTATATGGTAATCACATATTTTATTACCTTCACTTTCTACAATATACAATAATTAAATACAGGGTACACACGTAAATATGTTAACCTGTGAAATAGAGTAGCAGCATTTTGGTTATATTATATCGTCGACAGACCAGCAAATGCCAAATGTAGTTCCAAAGAATATAAAAAAAATTGTATATTTTAAACGAGATATCCCCTACAATATTTGACAATTTTCAATTATTTTCTATTGCCGGATAAAGGCAAATATATATTGACCATCGATGTGAGGAAAGTAGGAAAATGTTTTTATTACAACCGTTGCGTTGGTATCAACATGCTGAGAAAATAAAATGAGTCACTTTGTTTATACTGGTTTTATAATGATATAATATTGGTTTTATTTTATTAAATTATTCTTTTCTATGTTAGGCTAAGAACTCATAGACTACAATATGTAAATACTCATTTTGTTTAGATTTCTTTGTTTCTAACATAATGGAGCGCCTCCTCTTCATCTCAGAGGTGTTCTTTGGCTAGGGATGGCCAACCGCTGCTTGCCTGGGAGAGTTTGGCGGCTTAGAAATTTATCAAACATTTAAAAAAAAAAGTTATCATTGTACCAATAGTCTATTCTGGAATGCCTGAAAACGCGGAATCGCAATTACAAAAGTAAAAATAATAATCTAACCATACAGAGATTATAATAATACTAAAATTTTGTTTTTCTTTTTACAAAATCATTGTGACATAGTATTCGAAATGTGTGACAGAGGTGTCTCTTTGCGCCGCCTAATGTTACAAAATGTTCTTGCTTAAAAAAATCATATAGAATCCTTTAATATAAAATTATTTATTGAACTTCTGAAATATTATCATCAAATTTATTAGAATATAATAAACGTAAAGGTTTACATTTTAAACAAAAAAATATTTTATCCTTGGGTCCGGCTACGTATGTTTTTTCTTGCTATCTTCTGTCACGTATTTCGCAAAACAAAAAACGCTTCTTAGCTGTTTGACCTTCAACACTAAGCAACAGTACGGTTTCCTCTTCCCCCTTGGCCTCACGCCCTGAGGCCCCACCCGGGAGCGAGCCGAGTTATTAGCCTGTAGGAAGTGAACAGAGGTGCGTGTGTTTATTCGGCGACCGCTCTGTCACGGAAGTTGCTACTTTAAAATTTTATTGTAATTAATATTTATATATGTAATATTATTATTTCCCAGCAAATCTGTCATATTCACTCACTCTTACGAACAATTTGTAATTTTGTGAACGCTAAAATTCTCGAACACTATTATTTTACACTTCTGTCACAAGGCACCTCTGTCACAAATAAACTGCGACGGAGTGGCATAACTCGTGACGAAGTGGTAATTTTTGTCTTGAACTTTGCATTGATTGATTTTTAAAAAAAATAAATTAATATTTTTTATGTTCTATATATTACATTATCGATTATTTTATTCATTTAAGGTTTTATCATCGGGGTAATTAAAAATGGCGTTATTTGCGGCGGAAAGGCAGCGACGTTGTCGTGAAAAAAGGAAGCAAGACCCCGAAAAAGTTGCAGAAGTGAAACGAAAAGACTTAGAAAAATACCATACTCGCAAAAAGCTAGTCAAAGATATGACACCTAGGGAACACAGACAAATGAAAAGAAAATGGCAGAGCGTTCTAATGAATGCTCCGGCTTCTACAACTTTTCCTTCAAGCCCCAAGTTACTTCCTTTAAGTCCTAGATCTTGTTCACTAACTTCAATCTCATCCACTGCTATAGCAAGGGGTAGAAAAAAAGTTAGACGAGACAGATCGAAAATTTATAGGCAAAATATGATACTCCAAGACAATGTAAAAGAATTACAGAAAAAAATACGAAAATACAAGAAAAGACTTCAACGTCAAAAAAATAAAAAAGATAACTTATTATATAATATGACTAAAACTATAAAAAAAAAATGAAGATAAAATTAAAGGCGCCGAAGAAGAAAAAAAAATATAGTATCTTGACAAATGCCATTAAGGAACATTACAAAAAAATTAAAGACTATAAAACAAAACACTGCTTAAAAAAATCCTTGAAGACACAACAATTAAACGTTCGGGACTAAAACTTAAACTGTTTCAAGAGACTTTGTTAATAAAAAGAAAATCAAAAAACTATACATTAAGCCCAAGAAGTATTTCATTGAGAGAGAAAATTCATACATTTTATCTCAGGGATGATGTGTCACGAGCTACTGCTGGGAAAAACGAGACTATAACTTTTCATAAAAAAAGATGCAAAAACGGATTTTGTTGGACACAAGGAAAAATCTATACTTATTTCGAAAAGAAAATCCAGACGTTAAATGTCACTACAGTTATTTTGCAGGACATAAACCCTTTTATGTCGTACCACCTCGTATTCATGGCCGCGAAACCTGCATGTGCAAGCTGCACGCAAATATTTACGTTTATGAAAGTTGCTCTTTATAAAAACAAAGTTAGCAAAACAATTGACATGAATCTGATAATCTCACAAATTGTATGCGATGTAAATTCATTAACTTGTAAGAAAGGAAAATGCACTGAATGTGAAGCAAAGAAACTCAATTATGGTAATATGATCGACCAAGAGAAACTGGTTGAATTGGTACAATGGATTAGAAAAACAGATATTATTAAGAAGAATGGAAAAAAAGTTAAAATAAATAAAAATATAAAACAGACCGACCAAGTTACAATTGCAACTTTGATTAGTAAATTTGAAAAAGAATTAAAAGTTTATAAATCACATATATTTAATATTAGAAATCAATATAAATCCTATCGCCAATGTATAAATGAATTGACTGAAACCGAAAATGCTTTACATATTGACTATAGCGAAAACTACGCCTGTAAGTACCACGAAGAAATTCAATTGGTGCATTTCTGTGGATCACGAAACCAAGTGACTTTGCATACCGCAGTAATGTATTACTGGACTTCTCCAAAGGACAAACATATCACTTCTTTTTGTACTGTATCTTCTGATCTTTATCATGGCCCTGCAGCTATTTGCGCTCACCTACATCCGGTACTTGATTGGGTTCAAAAAGAATTACCCCATATTAAGACAGTCCACTTTTTTTCTGATGGACTAGCAGCACAGTACAAGCAAAAAAATAATTTTTATCATTTTGCAACAAGATTTTTTAAACAATACAGATTTGAAAGTTCAACCTGGAATTTTTTTGAGTCCGGTCACGGCAAGGGGGCAGATGATGGGTCTATTAAACGTTTAGCTGACCATTTCGTCGCCAGTGGACACGACATTAGTAACGCTTTACAATTTTATGAATTAAACCTAAAGTCCGCAGTAAGATAAAGCTTTTTCTTGTTGACAAAGATGATATTGCCCAGATTTTAATGGAAATTCCAAGTAAAATTATTCCGCTGAAAGGTACTATGAACGTCCACCAACTAGTTGTTCAGCAACCTGGAGTGCTAGGCTATCGAACATTGAGTTGTTTTTGCCACAAATTTTGTGATTGTTACAATTTGAAGACTTATCGCCCATTGCCTAAACATGAGATGGAAGTTAACGACAGCCCAACCTCGGATTTAAAAGAACCACTGGCTGATATAATCAACATAATTAAAGCTCCTACAAAGAGATTTTATGAGACTGTTTATACTTCTACTTCAGAAGATGAAGATGATCAGCCTCTTGTTAATCAGAAAAAAAAAATGTGCACATAAAACCGGGTACTTCATATGACCTGTCTGTTGACAACATCTACCCATTATTAATAAAAAATGGTACACATATATTAGTAAAAGTACCCAGTAAAAACAAAGTCGAGTACACCTACTTAGGAGTTGCACAAAGTTGTGTGGATGAAGATGGAGATGTTCAGGTAATGTTTTATAAAACTGTTGACGACACTGGAAAAATATTTAAATTAGTAAAATCAGATCTATTAGATGTGATGTTTAAAAACTTGATAAAAATAATCCTAAAGAAGTCAAAAGAGGAAAGCGTGTTTATTACGAATTTGATAAACCAATAGAAGCAGAGCCGGACTTAGAGTCATCGTGGCCCCCGGGCCAAAATACTTAAGGGGCCTATGTAAGGCGGGCGTTTTACGTGAATTCTTACATCAAGTTGATTTTTCATTATAGTCAATTTATTCATTATTTCTAACTAAAAATAGTACAAAATTACGTTCATAAATTAAAAACATTTTTTTCTTATTTTGCTACCAACAAATTCTTCAATAACACTAGTGCAGTCAATCGATTTCAGTAGCTCATTTTCAATACACAATACGCTATATGGCTCGTCGCGTGGCCCTCCCCCCGCAGCGGGGGCCCCCGGCGCACGCCCGGGTTGGCCCATGCCTAAGTCCGGTTCTGAATAGAAGTATTTGAAAAGTAGAATAAGAAAAAGAGAAAATTAGTCTGATTTTACGTGATCCAAAGAATAGTTCTACCAAGACATAATATATTATGTATCATTATAAGAGAAGCATTATGTTTTGTTGTCGTTTTAAAAACATTAAGAATGTTAAAAAATTAAGTTCAAATGTTGGCTTATTAATATCTACCACTCTGTCACAATTTTGTCCCTCTTGTAACTAAACGTCAATGTAGCATATGATTCAATTTATTGAAAACATATATACTAAAATAACGTATTATTACATATTGACCATATAAGGTATTAACAGAATTTCGACTATATTTATTTCAATTATTTGCAAAATATTTCAAAGTTTATTATCTTAACGAGCAAAAATGTGACAGAGTGGTATTAAATGTTATTTTTTATATATTTGTAATAAAAATTCTTATAAATCGAGTTACATAATAATAAATACTTGCATTCTAGTTAAGCAAAGTTAAAGAAAAACTGAAAATTTGATTTTACATAATAACTAATGAATATATTTTTTTGTGACTGAGGTGTTTATTTTTTCTTACTATTCCGATAAAACTTAAAATAAATAAAAGATATAAAATAAAACTTCGATGCATTATACATTTCTGAAATCTTCGATAACTGGACAATGATGTAAAAATACATATTATAAAAGAAATACACTTTTATTTTTTTAAAAAATCAAAAAATTTATCACTCAGATTGTCGGTAGAAAAGTAGAACGCCCCTAATACTAATATAATTTTATGTGTGGCTCGCCGAAATATCAACACAATAACTTATTGTATTATTTGTATACAGATTGGCTTTTTTTTTCTATTTTCTTGGCCCGCAAGATCATTTGGGATGGTCACTCCTAGGAGAGATAGATTCAAATATATTAAAAAAATGTGAAGATCTGAATACAATTGAATATAAAAACATAACCTATAAAAATGCTGATATTTGCAGACTATATAATGTTATAATAAATTTTAAAAATAGAATCCAAAAATTAATGGATGTCTGATCCTTAGAAATAAGAAAAACTAACGTTGAAATAATAAATGTAAATCAAAAGACACCAAATCTGAAGCTGAAACTTCAGGGAGAATAACGACCTTAGTATGGTACCAATAAAAGACAGAAAACCAGCTGAAAGAACAAATAAATTTACAACAGTACCAACTATAACCTACACAGCAGAATATATGACAATAAAGAGAAAACATATCTTAACCAATGATAATTAAACATTCGAAAGAAAATTGAAAAATATAGAAATTGAAAAATAATTAAAACAAAAATCAATAAAAATTGAGACAAGATACAGCTGAATATATATATATATATATATATATATATATATATATATATATATATATATATATATATAATTAATCGAAGGAAACCAACTCTCGACCTCAGAGCGCACTAGAAGAAAATTGGCTCAACATCACAAAAGGAACCATATCAAACTTGATTCAGCTAATGTCTAATCATATGAGAAATATTATTATAGGAATTACCCATTATTGAAAATTAAGTGATAAGTTAGATAATAGTTAATACGCCATCACTGTTACGATAATAAAACGAGTTAATTTGTATTATTAGTAAGAACATTTAATTTTTTTTATTTGATGCCTATTTGAAGTCAAATATTACCAAAGGAACTATTTTTATGTCAAATGCAGAGGAAGCTACTTCCTATTTCACAAAGGTGTGAGCACTTTCATAAATATATTTTTAGTGGAACTGTGATTTTTGAAAGTAATGAAAAGACTGTAACAATTTTTCTAAGAATCATAAGAATAAACCCATCTAGAACTTCAAATATTAGGTTAAATTTGGAACAGTACCATATCATGATATCTTTATTGAATTGAAAATTGGGTAATAAACTTTTTCTTGCAGATGCACTATCGATATCGTTTAACACAGACTTAAATTATTTAATATTGGTACATCAGAAAAATGTAAAAATAATGCCGATAACACCACAGGATTAAGTAATATGGAAAAGTTGTTTATTTCAAAATATATTGAGAGACCTGCCTCGTGAAATAAAAGAGCATATTATTATAAAATTTCCGAAAGCCTGAGTCCCTCCGTTCTATCTATGAAACTGAGTTTATGCATCATTTTATTAATAAAAAATCAAAAATTATGGATCTTTAAGCATGAGTTGTTCAGACGAAGTTATCTAAAATCTAAGGAGATGGCAGGAAAAAAAGCTACAAGCTTGTTTTTGGGAGAAACTTCAAATTTCTTCACACTCACCTCTCAAACTTTTCAAATAGAAATCAAACATAACATTAAATTAAAAATTCTCTTCTTTACAAGAGACAAGATGATCACAAATGCTCTGTTTTGGTTAGGTTCCCGGTGTAAAAAAGATCTTTTATTTGGCCCCACAAATAAAAATCTAGGCAAGTTAGGTCTGAAGATCTGGATGGCCAAATAAATAAACTTGTCCTATCAACATATCAGGGTACGTTTGATCTAAAAAATGCACAACTTATATGGAATAATATGCCGGGCAATCATCAGATTGTAAGAACATGTCACTACAAATGACTAAGTAAGGGCATATTTTCTAAAAGAAAAGACACAATTCGTTTTTTCACAAGTATAAATATTTTTCTTAATTAACTATCTCATTCAAAAAACTGGCCCAATTATTTGTCCGCCTAGAAACCCACGCCATTCATTTACAGACCAACGACCCTGATGTTGGATTTCCCGCATCCAATGGGGATTCGTTTGGAACCAGTAGTGTTGTTAATTGTTAGATTTATTACCTAGTTTATTTAATGATACGTTTTCATTGTTAGTAATATTAGCTTCACTTTTAGATAGCGCCATTCATCGGCAAATCTAAGATTATTATAAGAACAGTTTAAATGACTGCAGGTAAGCCAATGTAAGAACTTTCCATACATTCTAATTTTGTTTTTATAAAGATTATAATAAGAATGAGTATTAGTTTTAGACTGATAGGTCTACTACTCTATTTTCTATGAAAAAGTATAATTTTCCTTCGATTTGAAGAGTTTCGTAATAATTGCTATGATTTTTCTTTCAGCCCACAACATATTTAATACTGATTTGAACATACCACCTCTGGGATCACTGAACATACCTTCTCAATATATATTCACCCATGTATCTAAAAGTATGACATCGAATCCAATAAAGGTATATTCATAAAGATTGTATAATCTAATACATAAAATTCAGTTGTAGTCGTATTTGTTGCCAAACTCCTCCAAATTAACTGGATCGATTTTCGTGATTTTTTATGTGAATATAGTGTAAGTCCAAGAATCGGCCAACATCTATTTTTCATATCTCTATATGTTAAGGGTCGCTCACACCAAAATAATACCTAAGAAAATATTTCAAAGAAATAATGTTTATGGCAAAACAACTTTTGACGGGTCAGCTAATATTTATTATAATAATTAGATAGAAGGGTGAATGCTCAATACATTCTTGTATAAAGAAGTATATTACATTTATGTAATTTTGATGACCTATATATTTTGTAAAATATGTATTAGAATGGTCGAAAACTTGAATTGATGTTTCCCAAAAATGGGTCATAACATGAATTTGAATATAATAACAGAACCAATTTTTGAAAATATTTTCTAGTTTACAAATTTATGGTAAAATTCAACTAATTTGTTTTTTGTGCCATACTTAAAAAACCGACTCGACAATTTCATCTTAGATAAGAACTTTAGTTGCTTAAAATAGAGTTTTGGATTAAGGCAAAGGTAAAATAACACCTAATATCTGTTATTAGCAATTGACAGAAAAGTTTCTGGACATTCCAAATTTTCATGAAAATACTCCCCAAAAAATCGAAGAATACTTGGAGAAAATAATAAAATGTATTACACTCACCATTTGTACTGAAGCTATACAAATAATTATTTGCAGCTTTCTTACTACATATTGAATAAAAGGAGATTAGTAAGATTATCAAGTCATATCGATCCATCCAAAGAGCAAATACTCATTGCGATTAATCTTGTTTTCTACTATTTGCATTTTAACATCTTAGTTGGCAAATCAGTTTCAAGTTACTACTTCAACCTAAAAACAAGAAAACACTTCTTCAGTTAAACGACACAAAATGTATAGTTTGCTTAATATTGGGTATTGTGATAAAGCAAGAAAATTTTTTTCTTTAGTAATAATTCAATTTCCACACCTGCATTCAGTTGAAGTTAGAGGCCTTTTCCTGTTCCCTTTCTTCCCCCAAAATAAAAAAAATTATACATTACATTTAATAATTCAACAGAAAAACATTTTCACACATGTTTTTTTGGAAAAGATCACTTTTTATATGTATCAATATTTCTGCGCCTACAAAAATGAGGCTTTTGTGATTTAAATAAATCCAAAATATAGTGTTAAATTATAGAAAAAATCAGCTTTTCGCCACAAAAATTCACACAAATACGAATCTAGCATATTCCGATATTTTACTAATTCGTACTTGTACCTTATCTTTGCTCTTTATGTATGTGCTCCAGTTTCCTTATTAACAGTGAAGTGTATAAAATTCATCTTCTACTTTTGTAGTTTTGGTATTGGAATTCCACACATCAGACATAATAGTAGTTCCGGGTTCTAAGTACTGGCCAATAATATAAAGCCACACTTTTTTTCTCCTGAAAGGCACGGCAAACAAAAACATTTCCCATCCTCTTGACAAATTCCCACAAACACCTAGTGATGCGTCCTCGATTGTATATCGTTTATGAATAAACTGGACTCATCAATTTATATGGTTTTTTTGGGTTCTTGCAACAATTCCCTAAAATAATTTTTCCATTCGGTTACCTCATCATTACTCGACCCCAATTCTTCTCGGGCAACTTTTGTACCCTATTTCTCTTGTGGCCATGCATGTATCAATAATGCTAGGGTTTCATAATAATGAACTGCGTTCCAACCAAGTCCCCATTCTCATAAGTTTCTCGAATTGGTAACTTCTCTTCTTGTACACCCACCAAACTTAATTACATATTACTATAAACAGTACGCATCACTTGTTTCTGCTGTTTCCTTTTGAAATAATAAATTTTTTTAAATTCTGCTGTTTCCTCTTGGAATAATACACTTATTTATACTTATATATACTATATTTTACTTATTTTTAAAAATTCTACTGCATTTTTTCGACACTGCTTTTTTCAATGAAAAAGTATATAACTAATATTTTCAAATTGACTATCAGAACCACTCTATGATAATACTGAGAGAATATCCGATAAAGGATAAAATACCATTTCAAAATCCAATCACACACGTTTGTAAATATTACGTCACCTAATAGATTCACACAAACTCCGCCTGGTGTATTTCGGTGTGGTGGATTGAGTAGCCCACTGGACACAACTGCCGGTCCCAAGCCCGGGTAAAGGAGGAGGGTCAAGTCGATAGGCCAGCCCCCTATCACTTGGAAAAAACTTCTTTTGGCTAAAAATCCGAAAACTAGGCCTCGGAATATGGATGATCAAAATGGAAAACGACAATGGCAACGAAAACGGACTATGATTTGTGGAACATGGAATATACAGGGAATTAGAACGAAGGTAGATGACATTTTACAAGAAATTAAAAAACATAAACTGGACTTTATTGCTCTCTCTGAAACAAAGAAAAAAGGACAAGGTACACAAACACTCGGGGAATATATCCACATATACAGCGGCGTTAACAAAGAAGAACATGCAAAAAGGGGTATATCGCTCCTTATACATGAGAAGTATAAGAAGAACGTCTCCAGCTGGGAAGCAATAAGCGATAGAACAATAAAAGTTAATGTCAATTTAAAAGGCTGCAAAATAACAATAATTGCTACTTATGGACCTAATGAAGACGCACGGGTAGATGAAAAAGAAAAGTATTATGAAACGCTAAATGAGCTAATATCTCAGACAGGTAACGATCGAGAAATCATAATACTGGGAGACCTAAATGCTAGAACTGGCAAAGAAACGAAGCATGAGATAATAGGGCCCTACGGTGAAAATACCAGGAATGATAATGGCTCCAGGTTGATAGATGTCTGTCATAAGGAAACATAAGGAAATACACACATATACATGGACGCAAATAACTAGAAATCTAAGATCAATAATCGACTATCTTATAATGAAAAAAAAAACGAAGATAAAAGTGCACAATGTCAGAGTATATCGATCCGCAGAATGTGGAAGTGACCATCATCTGATAAAAGCTAAGTTAATAATGCCAATAATCAAAGACAACAAACAAAAGAATCAACTGCAAAACAGTAAAGATTTAACAGATATAGATATACCAAACTATAATATAGTAAGCCTTATGAACGAGAGCACAAAATTATTATACCAACAAAGACTGGACCAAAACCTCCCACAGGAGTACGAACAAGAACCAACAGACAATCTTACCAAAGTAGTAATTGACAGCATACACAAAGCAGCCAAAGAAGTCTTAGGATATAAAGAAATGAAAAAGAGAACACGAAATTATTGGTGGACTGAACAACTGCAAAATTTAAAAGAACAAAAACAACGATTGTATCATACCTGGCTAAGCACTAAAAAAGCAGAACATAAGGAACAATATAGTGAAGCTGTATCAAAATTTAAAACCGCTGCGATAGAGGCCAAAAACCTCAGCTGGGAAAATAAATGCAAGGAATTGGATACCTATTTAGGAGGACGCCAATCCAGGGAATCGTGGAGATTTATAGATAATGTTAGATCTGGCAGAAAAGAAAATATCCCAATAGGCACCATATCACCAAATAAATGGCAAGACTATTACCGCTCATTACTCAGAGAACAGAGATCTGAATATAGTAACATGCCGGCTGAAGACATACGGATTACAGGTGAACCAATAAAAATCAACGTAGAAAAAACAAAGAAAGCTATAACACTACTTAAAAATGGGCGCGCTCCTGGTCCAGAGGGAATACCTGCAGAATTAATAAAAGCAGGAACAAATAGGCTGTTTAATATCCTAACAGAAATTATCAATAGACATCTAAATGGAGAACCAATACCGCAAACGTGGAAAGAAGGATGGATCACGTCCATATACAAGAAAGGAAATAAGGAAGACTGCAATAATTATAGGGGCATTACAGTGACTAGTACGCTCAGTAGGTTATACGGAAAAATAATAAAGGAGATCATTTGTGAAGAATATCACCCATACGAATCCGAGGAACAAAACGGCTTCAGAGCAGGTCGATCGACGATAGATAGTATTTTCTGTCTATCACAAATAATCGAAAAGAGAACCGTAAGATCACAAGAAGTGCACCTACTATTGGTAGACTTGAAGAAAGCGTATGACACAGTACCTGTCTCAAAATTATGGGAGGTTCTGGAAAGAACGAGCATAAATACCACTCTAATAAAGGCTATAAAAGAACTATACAGAGACACAACAGCAAAAATAAAAATAGGTAACAAGGTGACAGACGGCTTCAAAACAACCAAAGGCTTGCGACAAGGGTGTTGTTTATCCCCAACTCTGTTCAACATATACATAGATGAAGCCCTAAGAGTTTGGAAAAAAAAATGTAACGGAATGGGACTAACTATTGGGGAGAGCACCTTGTATACACTGCACTATGCCGATGACCAGGTAGTGGTAGCACAGGAAAAAGAAGATCTGGAGTACATGTCTAGAAAACTTATAGAAGAATACCAAAAATGGGGTCTACAGGTTAGCACGGAGAAGACACAATACATATGTATAGGATCAGAAGATTCACCTGGGGATTTAGATCTAGAGGGAAAAATAATTAAAAACTGTAAGGAATGCATATACCTAGGTGTAAAACTAACAACAACAGGACGAAACGAGGAAACAATTAGGGACAGAATAACCAAAGGAAGAAAAGTAATAAGAGCCCTGAACTCAGTGCTGTGGCAAAAGAATATTAGACCAGAAACAAAAAAGAGAATATACAACGCCATTTTACAACCAATAATTACATATAGCTCCGAGGTTTGGCAACTTACAGAAAAGCAAAAAAATAACTTAAATGCAGTGGAAATGGATTTCTGGAGGAGAGCAGCAAGAATATCTAGAACGGAACATATAAGAAACGAGGAAATAAGAAGACAATTGAAAGTAGAAAGAACTTTAGTAGAAGATATAGAAAAGAAACGGTTGATTTGGTACGGACACGTTAAGAGAAGGGGAAGACCACCTAGAACATGGCTACAAGGAATCACTAGAGCAATGTCCGAAAGGAACCTAGCAGTCGACGACTGGCAAGATAGACAGGCCTGGAGATTAGGAACCCAAAGGCGTATAACGCTATAAAAGGGGATATATATATATATATAGATTCACACAATAAACATCAGCTACAACAACATGTAATAAGGAAAGCCTAAATAAATACAATTGATAAAGTAAGCTAATACCACATCTATTAAGGAATTCCAAAATCTCTCATATTCATTAAATCATTCTACAATTTTCTACAAGAAATATTCAATACTGAGAAAGATTTCAAATGTAATTTTAAATCAACAAAAACAGAAAAGAGAACCTCAGCATAATGAGATCTATATACCATTACTGTCAATCACCTTACTGACAATGTAAGTGATATATGTATGTTATAATTTATTAACCAAGCTAAAGAATAATATTATAGAGTACAATGTAACTATTGGGAATTGTGAATACAACAATACATTATACTGCCCTCATATGTCTTTACTATACTGAATAAATAAATAGCCACCTATTTATCCATTTTGGTGGACATTAAATATAATATAAAATTAGTTGAAAATAAGTTGATAATTATATTGAACTATAAACTTTACTTCTGTTCAAATTCATCAAACTATCAATTTTCACAAGAAGCAGAGATAACATTTATAACACTGTTACATTAACCATTTAAAGGCAATGATTCACTTAATTAATATGTTCATTATTTTTGCAATTCAAGTACCTACTTACATTATTTCATAAAATGTAAGCATGTTTTCTAGAAGCAATATTGAGGTATTATAAGCTAGCAGAAAAGAATTGATTACATTATTAAAATATAATAATATGAAAAGGTATTCATGGTGTTTTAATGATCACAACCGTTGCAATTAAAAAATGTGCTAGTTTGGTTACATACACTATGCCACTCACTTCCCTGATTGCCTTAACAGACAGTAGAACAAGAGTAAAAACCAGCAAAAGTATCCAAATCCCCAGCCATACTGAAAACAGCTGCTGAAAGAACCTTTTTCATTTCATATATCAATTGGATGTAGATTGTTTTCCATCAGTTATATAAACAGATTTAAATTGATAATACAATATGGGCTAATCTAATACAACTCCAGAAAATAATGTTTTTATTCCTCAATTTTTCATTTTATTTATTAGGAGTTATTTGAAGGTTCACAATAAACGAATGTTTGGAATTAATTTGTTAAACAAAAGAAACTGATTTACAATACACCTTCAAGTTAGCATCCCTATCACAGTTAACAACAATTTTTTTGTCACTATTGAACAATAAATATCCAATTATAATTGTTTATTTATAAATTATTTTAATTTTCTCTTTGATAGCCTATTTTTCATTTAATTCTCAATTTTATTAGCAAACACCAACTAACCTATCTTCATTTTACTCACATCATGAGGATACTAAATATAGGAAGGTTTACCTGTTTTATTCTGGTTATCCGCATATGTTCTGAAGCTTCTTCCTACTACCTTTCACTAATTCATAATGTTGGTGTTATTTGGATGCTAATATTTTTAAACTCTGTGGCTTTCTTCAGCTTCATAATTTTAACCATTTTTACTTTGAAAGTACAAACTTCATTCCTGTATTTTGCATACAAGTCAATCAACTGTTTCATGTTGTTTCGTTGTTTATTGTTCAATTTCTTTTTTTTTATATGTTTTATTAAAACTATACTTATTTACTAGTAGTTTTATTTATTAGCACTTCCATTATCAGGTTTTCAAGCTACCATGTTTTTTATCACTTTACTATCTTCTTCTTTTTTCTATCTCTTGACAGGACTAGGGATATTCGATATAAATCGATGCATCGAAAACTTTATACATTTTTTAAGCATGTTTTTAGAGATATTCATTCATACATTCAATTTTTTTTTGTATGTGCCACATTTTCTTTATTTTTTCTTTCCCCTACAGGTGCTACAAAACGGAAAATTCAGCGACGATGAGAAGTTTAGGCAAGAAATTGATAATTTTGAAAAACAGCTCAAACCTAAGGAGAACCAAAGACTATACTCGATGAAGCATAGAAAAAATAAAAATTATCGAATTGTGTTCTAAAAATCCTGGAGCAGCAAAATCGTTGATACCTCGAGCAAGCTCTAGACGTCCGCGCTTGGAGGAAGAGCAGTCTGAATTGCTGAAAACTATTAGTGATTTAGCTATGTTTGGTGCATCAGCTGAGGAACGGCGTCGCTGTGAAATTGTTCCTAGTGTCCATAGTCTTTCAGAGCTGCTCACTGAAAAACTTATCGAGCTGGGATTTAATATTTCTCGAAGCGCCGCTTACATTCCACTGTTGCCTAGACGGGCAGATACGCGGTAGGCTAAGCGCCACGTAGTGACTGTACCGGTGAAGTTGAGTTGCACCAAGACCAATACTTTTCTGTAGCTTCCATAAGGTCACTAGAAACTGTAGCCTCAATACTTGGCCCTGATTCTATATCTTTTTTATCCCAAGATGACAAAGCATCACAAAAGTTGCAGAACATCGACGTATGGCTCATCATGCACGAGCTGTGCAAACACTTAAATTGCGACCACCGTGTATTGTTTCAAGACCAGCGACTGTGTGCAAGCGACAAAGGTTTGGAGTGGCTCAATCAGAACGAAGTTGAAGGAGCAGATGATTTCATTGAAAATTATTTGAATATGTTGGTTCTAGTAGTCACTCTTGGGAGTACACGAGTCTCCATGGACTGAATTAGAATAATCTCTTATTAATTTACGTTGAAGTATTTATTATTTAATTTCATCACAGTGATTTTAAACTAAGGCAATATTCTCAAATCACAATTGTATACTAGTCTTTAATAAAAGTGATAGTGCAAATTGTTTTTTTTTTGTATTTTTTTTAAATCCAATGAATTTTACAGCCAAAAACACATTATAAAAAATCTCACGTGAGAATGGGGGAGGGGGGGTGTGGGTAGTAAAGAAAAATCTTACGAAATCTCATCAGGAGGGTGGGGAGTCGAAAAATCCTAGAAAATGTCTCACGTAATTCATGGACGCCCCCTTTCTGGTGTTTTATGGGGCACAAGAGTCTCTTTTAGGTTAGCTGGCCTATTGAATTGACAAGTTTCACAATTTCTTACATAGTTCTCAATATCATTAGACATTTTGAGCCATATCACAATTTTACGTGATTGTAATTTACATTTTTACATTCCAAAGTTGGTCAAATGTATTAATTTAAACATACTACTTCTAAGTTTCAGAAGGAACAACAATTTTTATGTTATAAAATAGCAAATTGTCAGAAAAATATTTGTTATGTCTCAAGTTTAAGGAATATTTCAATTCAGAAGTCAACTTTTTATCAGTGTTGGGCTATGAGTTATTCAACAATCATTATTAACAGCATTTTGAAAAACAATTTCCTTTTCTGCAGACATCGGTACAGTTAAAGAGAGTGCATGAACAGTGTATCCTAGTTCTGTATCTAAGGGAGTCTCTGATTTAATATAAGATCAACTTAATGCATCTGCGACATACATCTTAGGGACTAGGTAAATATCTTGTGTCTAAAAGTTTTTCAATCGCCGAAACAGCTTGTACATTTTTTTAGAAGGTTGCATTTTATATTGCAGCTTATCAAAGTTAAATTTTATATATTTTAAAGATCATTTCTAATATTTTTTAAATTTAATTACAGATTAAATTGCTTTTCCTTCCAGCTTAGCTAAAATTTCGTCACACCTAGGAATAATATAATGCTCTCGACAAATATATTTGTTCAATGGTTTTGGATCTAAACACAAACAAAGTAATACATTAGAATTCTCAACAATCATCAATGAATTAACCCAATCTGTTGGAAACTCAACTTTAGAAATTATACTTTTTTGTTCAAGATTATCTAACGTTGATTTTAGTTTTTCATTAAAGGCCAATGGTACCTTCTTTGTGTTTGTATAATCTAATTTCCACATAATCTGAAATTCATCCGAAGCCCTCAAAAATGTTTTTAAAATTTTTATTTACTCCATTTCTTGTTTTTGGCAGTATTATCATCATCTTGGTTTGAACTATACTCCCTCTAGATATCATGTTAAAATGTAAACAATCACCTAACTCCAGTGAAGGCCCTGACTCTATATCAACTATAAAAAATTCAACATTTTTAAATTGACTTTTATAAAAACACTCAATTTCAAAAGGAAATTATTGTCATGTTGAAATAATTTTATATTTATCAGATCATTAAAATATTTCAAAGGTACAACGCTAGATTCAGCTCCTGTTTCAAGCTTAAACATAATGTCAATTGTCAATATTGTTAACAATAATAGGTTCATACCAGCTATTCTTTTTAATATTTGGCTTATGCTCATTAATAAAAATAGAATTCTCAATACCTGCATTGTCCCTACTTATAATGTCTGAATTCTGAGTTTACATTGCCCAAAACCTGTACTTCTGATGTTAGTTTCTTAACCTCAGCTTCATCTTGTTCATTTGACCAATATTCTTCCTGCCTCCCGTTTTCTGGCTATTTGGAATTAGAATAATTACCTCGTTCTTACCACTTGTTTTGGTGCTGTTTGTCCTTGAAAAAACAAACCTTAGTAAAATGGCCTTTACGTTGACAAATTGCACAAGTTTGATTATAAGAGGGGCATTGTCTAGGTTGATGACTGAAAACACATCTTCCACATTTGCGTAAAAACTTAAGAGCATCAGCTTCTTGTGTTTATTCTGTACCACTTTTTAATAACTCAACATGTTTCATTGTAACTTCAATACTTCTACAATATTGAAGTGTCCTGTCTAATGACATTGATGGTTCTCTTGATAAGTGACTTTGAACCTATTTATCCAGAACACCCAGTGCTATTCTGTCTTTTATCATCCTCTCTGCATAGCTGCTTTTACACTGACCCTTTTCACATACAAACACAAACAAACAGTTTGCTGCTCGAGTCTATATTTTGACCTTCTTTTTGCTGTATGCTGTTAAATTTAATTGTTTTCATACTTACATTTCTTTGGGTAAAAAATGATCATCAAAACAAAATAACACATCATCTAGTTTTGAAGTTTTGGTTGTTTCAAATGTATTATAGATATACAACTAGTGTTTTTTCCTGAAGATAACAAAAATATTTCAAATATTTGCTTCCATTTGGACCATCCATGTGGCTCCTGTACGTTAAACGCTTCCGGGGACTTGAAGTATTCCATTTTTAACTTCTCGTTTTTTATTATACTTATTGGAGGGAAAATGGCTTATGTCTAACTTTCATTTTTTATTCTTTTTAAGCTCTCGGCGATTTTCGACTACGCTTCTGACACCATGTTTCGTTGTTCATTGTTCAATTGCTTCTTTTATTAAAAATATATTTATTTACTAATAGTTTTATTTATTAGTACTTTCATTATCAGGTTTACTAGCTACTATGTTTTTATCAATGTCCCCTCTTCTTCTTTTTTATCTTTTGACAGGATCAAAACTAAATAACTAAAAATGCATAAAACTTAAAAATATAGCCGATTTTAAACGTGTCAAGTACCTAAAGCAAGTTACCAAATCAAGTAGCTAAATTTAGTTACTTGTATGGTGAAAACAACTTGACTAAACGCCGACTAAACGAGTGTAGACAGGTTGCTTCAGTCTAGTTTATTAGTACAGAGTGAGGGGATTATTTTTATTTGATTTAGTAGCGTGTTAAGATGTCTCGTTAGAGTGAAGCGACAACATTAAAGTTTGTGGAAGAATATTGCGAAAGGCGATGCCTATGAGGCACAGGGGCTGCAATTTATAAAAATTAACAAGCTCGGGATTCGGCGTATAATGAAATTGAGGAGATCGTGGCCATAAAAGGATTCGGAGTGCCTGAAATGAAAAACAAGATACGGGCGTTGAGGTCAACTTAGTCTCAAGAAAAAAAGAAAATAAGCGATTTGATGAAGTCGGGAGCAGGATCGGAAAATATTTATATTCCCAATGTAAAATGTTTCAAGGAAATGGACGCATTTTTACGTAACGTAGAGGAAAATAAAAGACCTGGGTACAAGGATAATCTCCTTATAAGTATATTGTAGCATTTATATTAAAGTACAATAAAAAAATCATCCGCTGCTGCCATGAGACGACACCTTCACCCATAAGGTACTGGCAGATTCGGTTTCGTATTTCTCTTGCATGTCTTGAAGAATGATTACTTCCTAAAGTTCTTACAGACGGCAAATGTACATTAGTCTCATTTCTTCAAATACCTAATCTAATTTGGCCGCTTTGTATATCTTCTTCATCGACAGATCCATTTGGGCAGTGACGGATTAACCCTTAATCAAATTAAGCAATTGCCTATGGCACATATGGGCAACCACCGGCCCGCGGGCCGGATCCGGCCCCGTGTAAGATATGATCCGGCCCGCGAGACATTTTGGAAAAACCCAATTAAAGAAATATTACGCTAAACTAAGTACTTATACTTAGTACTAGTACATATACTTATACTAGTACATATTTTTGAAAGAAAACACTTGTTTGTGCTTTTTATCTTATCCGGCACCGGATATGATATGAATAGACTATAAAAATGTGGAGTTATCAATAGACTAATGAATCCCATAGCCTACACAAGTTTCCTTATGTTTCCTTACTTTACTCACGGGAGTGACGGTGAGGCGGCAAACATCAAAACCTTCGATGTTTGCCGCCTCACTTTTTCATAATCACCGCCACTCGGCTTGCTCAATCAAATTCTTTGAAGTTTGCCTCCTCACGCACGGGCTACACATCAAAAGATTTTATTTGTTGCTTCTCGATTATTCTAAACTAGTTTATTCCAGATTATTCCTTCATTTTGTCTATATAAGCGGATGGATGGCCCGAAAGTTAGTTCAGTTCTATTTGAGCTACCGAGGTGATAACTCAGACAAGCGATATAGTTTGTTATTAAGTTTATTGAACGAAAAGTAAAAAAAAATGATGTCTGGTGGAAAGAAACGAAAAGTAGATACAGAGGGTCGCCAGTTTCAAGAAAAATGGACTGACGAATTATTTTTTATCTTGCACAATGGTAAGCCTATTTGTTTGCTTTGTAATGAATCCATTTCAGTAATGAAAGAATTCAATATAAAGAGGCATTACTCATTTAAGCTTGCTACACAGCACTCACTGACAGGACAATTAAGAACAGACAAAATCCAGAAGCTTAGAGCAAATATTGAAAAACAGCATAAACAAAGAACACAACTTGATAATGTTGTGAAAGCTAGTTTTATAGTTAGCTCAAAATTCGCAAAGGCATTAAAACCATTTGCCGAAGGAGAATTTATCAAGGAGTGTATGTTAGAGGTTTGCGGTGTTTTGTGTCCTGAAAATAAAAATGAATTTGAAAAAATTAGTTTGTCAAGACGTAAAGAAATGATGGCTAATGATATAAAAACAACATTGACTGACCGTATGGCTGGTTTTGAATCATTTTTCATAGCATTAGACGAGAGCACCGATTTGTCTGACACAGCTCAACTGGCTATATTTATTCGAGGTATTGATAAGGAGTTCACTGTTACTGAGGAATTGCTATAACGAAAAGGTTTCATCGGAATTTTGAATGAAAAAGCAACAGAATTAAATGTACAAAAAGATGATTTGATAGTCCTTCATTGCATTATCCACCAACAAAACTTGTGTTCTAAGTCCATTCGACTCCACAATTTTATGAATGTGGTAGTAAAAACCATCAATTTTATTGGATCCCGAGGGCTTAACCATCGTCAGTTCAAGACGTTTTTGGATGAAATATCAGCTGAATATAACGACGTAACATATTATTGTGAAGTCAGATGGATGAGCAAAGGAAAAATGTTGAAACTGTTTTACGAGCTTAGAAATGAGATAGCAGACTTTATGAAAATAAAAGATAAGCCACTATCTGAATTGAGTGATTTAGCATTTCTGGTCGATCTTACAGGCTATTTGAATGATTTAAATTTGAAACTTCAAAAACAAGGACAGTTAGTAAATGATTTTGAAAGCGTTTCAGATCAAACTACGCTTGTGGGAGTCACAGATGCAGTCTGGTAACAGTTACCATTTCAACACGCTCTCTGCGTATGAAAATATTGCTTATGCTCAATATGCTGAAGAACTCAAGTTACTGCCGGAACAATTTTCGAACAGATTTAGCGACTTCAAAAACATAGAAGAATGTTTCAATTTATTTGCTACTCCTACAAAATGTAATGTACAAAATGCTCCAATACACTTACAAATGGAGTTAATCGAGATTCAAGAAAACTCACTCCTAAAATCCAAATTTGAAGACGTAGAGTTGTGCGATTTCTACAAAAAATAACTAGAAGAAGACAATTTTCCGCAGCTTAGAAAATTCGCAAGAAGATTGATTTCTGCGTTTGGCAGTACTTATAAATGCGAACAGTTCTTTTCATTGATGAAAGTTAATAAATCAACACATCGTATAAGACTGACTGACGATAATTTGGAAAATTCTTTACGTCTTTGTATCAGTGGAATTCATCCAAATATCGATGGATTAGTTTCCCAAATTCAAGCTCAAGTGTCTCATTGACTTCAGTGTATTTAACTTTTGTAGTTTGTAACAATTGCAAATGTAACTATTTAATTATAATTTCATTTTGTTATTTTAATAAATACAATAATCACATTGTCAATATATACATACATGTCAATAATAAATACATAATACAATAATAACATTGTCGTATTATTTCATGTCTAATATCTATCGCAAAAAAATATTATCACTACTTTAAAATGCAATAAGTACTTTTAAACGCAGCCCGCGAACGTTTTGCACGCTAAAGTTTGGCCCTCAGCATGTCAAAGGTTGCCCATATCTGGCCTAG